>NC_088717.1:29330341-29630341 GCF_963576615.1 Watersipora subatra
TCTTATGAAATTCTACATATACTATGTAGAAAATAACATTCTCTGTAAACAGTAGGACAACTCTTAATAACGAAAAAGACTAAATATAAAATGTTGCTACGAGAAAAGTAACAACAACAAAAACGGAAAAATATTACTTAAATGACTTTAACAACTAGTGCTTCATTACAACAGATAGATTCTGATAAACTATTATTCTGATAAACTATTATTCTGATAAACTATTATGAACATAAATAAATCCTTTGAACATGTGAACATTAAATTCATTGCATACAAATTTTATACTAATCCTCGTTTATGATGTCCATCGTATTTTCTTTAGTCTATTTTAAATAAGAGCTTATGGAGTTGCTTTCTCACGGCTCTTTGTAAGATCATCGCCCATTTTATAATTTACTCACTAAAATAGTTAGCGATTTTTTTAGGTTTACTACAAGTTGAAGACATATATGTATTTTATATCTATATTAAACAGTCTTGCATAAAGCTCGTTGCACTCACTGATATGTTTGCTACAGTTTGCAGCCAAAACTAGCTTTTTATGTGCAATAGAGGCTGAGTTGTAAGCATCGATGTATGCAGTGTGTGGGATACTATATAAATACACTGTATCCGAGGCTTTCTAGTGATTAACCGGTAACAAGGGACTGGCTTTCATGGAGAGCCAGGGCTTTGAAAAACTAGCTTTTCACAGGAAAGCCGAGGGACTAACAGGTCTCGCTATATGTATAAACAGGTGTTAAACAGATGCTTGGGAGAAGGCTCAGTGGAGAGCAAGTGAGCTGATCATCTGTATTGCAATGCTTCTACTGACAAGCAATTGGCACTGTGGAGATCAGACTTGAGTCCATTGGTTAACAGTGAGGCTGCTGATTTAATTTGCCTACGAGTTGGCAGTAGAGACTGTCGTGAGATCGGTGGCAGCAATCTGCTGTGGGCGTGTATCACCGTGGTGGTGAAGGCTGTTGGCGAAGGGGAGGTTGGTGTGTCATCGTGGCAGCTTGGTGCTGCGCAGCAATATCCTCGCTATATTGCTAACATAGTGTTAAGATAGCCGCAAAATGCTATTAAATAATATGCTATAAATCTGCATATTTATAAGTTGTACAACAGTAACCTATCAAATGATACGAATATATATTTATGAAAAAGTGACATAAACGCACTACACTTGTAGTACATGCAGAAACAAAAATTGACGTTTTTAAAACAAAAATATTTCCATTGTTTGCTCGAGTAGCTGCGTTCTGATTGTTGTTTTCAATGGAACGAACATCCTCTAGTTTTCCAATACCTTCCACAATATTTTCTGGCTTCAATTCTTCTGCACTGTGTTGTATAAATATAACGTAGAATTATCGCTAACGATAACGCACAAAAAAGATAGAGTTTCATCAACTGCGCCATGTTGTATAAATATAACACTTACATGTGATTGGAGCGAAAAAGACCAAGAGGGCGTCCGTCTGTCATTACACTTCTTATATCCTCCCCATACTGCTTTATACTACCTAATCTACTAGCTTTACCCACTAGCTATATCCAGCTTTATGCACTCACCGTAATTACCAAGACCACCTGTATTGCCTTGAGCTCAGACACCAATATAGCCTGAGTCTAACAAATCCCATAATACACCACACTGCTGAACCAATCGATATTAGCGTCCAAACAATTTTTCGGCAGAGTTAAACTTTCACGCACTGCATTTAGCAACGATGCAGTGCTAAAAGTTTTCTTGCTAAACGTATAACCTTTGCTCAAAAACATGAGAACCGGCTTTTTATGCATGTCCCTCAAAGTATTAGGACCGCGGTAAACAAGGATCCACTATTAGCTTGAGATAGTTAATGTAGTATGTAGTTATTTCTACGGCGTTGCTTTCCAGGTTCCATCTGTTATATTTGCTATTGAAAGGCTCCTAACAACATAGACATACGGTTATTACCTTTGTCGTATGTAGCCTGTAGATCTCCTCAATATGAAGTATGGTATGGCGATATGGTTAATAACGAGTGTATTTTATTAGCGTAGCGTTAGTGCAATGTGATTCTTATTAGTGGCTGGCCAGCTTGGTATTAGATAGTACAAGCTAAACGGTTGTGATTAGAATACAGTAATAATATATAAGGTTTATCATAAGCGCATATCTCTGAAGCATCTGAAGATGGCGCACACTAGTCTCGCGTGATCTCGCGATAAGCATGAGCGTCATCATGACAACGTAGATAAACGTAATGTTAATAAGTAATTAATGTTAATGTAATTAAGCATAATGTTACACCATCTACCACCAAAAATTTAGACCGTGTTTTTTAAAAATATAGTCTACTTCGAAGTAGAAAGACCGCGTTAACCATATTTCCATATTCCGTTACCATATTTATCATTGCTTGGTGTTGCTTTCAATGTTTTAAAGGGAAGCTAAACACAATTTACTGGTGAAGGCCAACTTTTACCCTATTTTTTGTGTAATTTACTACGTTTAGCAAAACATAAATTATTTCTTACCACAAATAAATAATCAGAATATTATCTTAAAACAAAAAAATGCCCGTGCATTAACATATAACATATATGTGAATGCTATATTAACATATAGCATTAACATATAACTGAGTACAGAGTAATTTTTCAACTGCCAATTTTGCAAAAATCGGGTAGATAACTCAGTTGCGAAAATGAGTGTGAAACGGATTCGCCACTGAGAACACTGATTCTCAATCAATCATCCAATCACTAAACGTAACGTTTGACTTGATTCGTTATTAGCTAATGTGATGGAGACCGCACGTCCCCACAATTGTGACAACTTGGAAACAAGTGCACATATAGAACGCGTTCTATGATCATCATTGCTAATACGTACGTATTGCTAAAAATTTCAACTATAATTTATTTCTATCGTTCTTTTATTATGTTTACAATACGAAGGCTAAAAGACTCACTGCTAAAACAACTACTTCTTTTTCGTCTACGAGTACCTTAGAAGGAAAAACCGAAAAGTTAATCCTTTATGCGTTGTTTCCTACATAATGTTGCCTGATCCAAATGGGAGTTATGTAAACTTCAAAAATGTAGAATCAGAAGATGATGAAACAAAATGACGCAGATGAAGTGGAGCTTTTTATTATGGATGAAGGAAATTAATGTAAGTTCAGTTGTGAGTTAAGAAAAATATAGTTTTTAGAAATATTTTAACTGAGTCTGACAGCATCTTTACTTAGCTAATGTTTATGTCTTGTACATTGAATAAGTGATTTTAACAAAATAATACAATCATATTTGATGAATAATTATATTTCAATCATTTGACTTGAACCATTACATAAAAACACCACATTTAACAGCTTACGTTCCATAAATCTAAATCATGTTATACAAAGAACAGCATAATATTTATAATTTGAATAGCCTGTTATATGAATTTTATCAAAACGATACCTCATATAAAACTACTAAGGATTGGGTATAACTTTCGTGAGACTCTTGACCTGTGCATTTCTATTGCTGTTCAACCATCTGGTTTTGTAAAATGCTTTGAAAGTGGAGCTGCTCTGTCCTGCAAGTCATATATTTATATTTATTCACAATATAACTATTATCTACATGTAGAGCAATTAAAAGTATAACAAACTGGTTGAAATTTTTTGTGCGTCACGCCATCATCATACTAATTTCAGAATGACGCACAGTACAGTGTTAGGGTAATTTAAGACTGCATGGTGACTGTATGTTCATGTATTTTTCTGCAGACTGTGTGACAGTGACTAATTGAACCAACATCTTGGCGCAAAATGTGCTTTTAATACATTACAGTTTAGGTATGACTTACTGCAGGTACTTTTGGAGTTGATCCCATAGATTTCTTACAGATAATCTTTAAAAGCTCTATTCTAAATTCAAACGCCTTTCCAGCATATACATTTCTTGTGCAAAAGCCTTTAGCTTCTTTAGAGTAATATACTGTCATCTTCAGTTCCCCACCGCTATCTTTAATAAATAATTAATAATAATTAACATTTAATGCCAGTTATCAATTGTGTTAATACAATTTCTGCATAAATTTATCTTTAATGTTGTTCAAGCTGTAAAAGTGGTATCCCTGTTGAAGAGTAGTATAATCCATGTATAATTTTATTGCAGATACAGCTTACCAGTCAGAACTTCTCTTCCCACATTCGCGTTGTGATCTGTCACTGCTAGTTTGATTCTCGTAAAATATCCTGGAAGATCAAAGTCTATTCGCTTGGGTGCATAACTTAATATGAGGCTGTGAAGGTTTTCTAAAGCACCCCTGTATTAACCATGGTTCAACAGACGAAATGTGTTTAGCTGTCACGCTTGCCATTACGCATCACAAAGGACTTTGTGCCCTGCACATCCTGGAATTAACCATTTCACCTTTCTTTCCATTTCTCTGTAAACATATCAAATTATTCTGTTTATGAATTATCAAGTTATCGAATTATAAAGTTTCTGTTTATTCAAATGTCAACCAGCTGCAGAATATTTACCTTTTGTACAATCTCTGTTTAGTATTATGCAATAAATGATGACATATTCTTATATCACAAACCAAAGGCATTGTAAGTGATATATAAAATATTATATTACACATTTGCCTGTGCTTTGTTATTTCTGAATATATTATTAGATTCAACATACAGCTTTCATGCCAACATTGGGTGCAAATAATATATTTTTTCATCACTCACTGATCAATTGGTTCGTGAGAGCAGTGGATGAACTTGTCATGTCCTGGAAAGCTCCTATGAATATTAGTGACATGGTATCTTATGCTAAGTACCATCTCAACCAATAGCTCAGCATCGCTTTTACATTGAACCGCAGAATACCACACATGGTTCTTTATTTCCTTTATCCAATGGAGCAACTCTTTTTGATCTTTGCGCACACATGTTCTAGTCAGATTTTGGATCAGATTCTTGGTCCAATGTCATATATCCTATCAAAAAATTACAAATAAATACCACTAAAGTTAATACGTTTGAATTGCCTCTAAACCATTGCCTACAGTGTCACCACCACTACCACAAATACTATCACCATAACCGCTATCTACCACCATCACCAACACACACTAACACTACACATAGTTAAAAAGTTATACCTGATTGTAAGTATAGGCTAATCACTTCAAGCGATCTGTAAAGCCTATATTAGTAATGGTAGCATAAATATAAAAATAGTAACGCAATCCAAATTTTATGGTTATATTAGTCATGTATTTTATGAGCAATTAGGGCATTTTTAACAATCCAGACCAAACAGAAAATTTAAATTCCCTGACTAACTTTTACTCAGTTTGCCAAGTTAATTCAAGTGAATCAGGTTAAAATCAAACGCGTGAAACTCAGCCTGTGTCTCATTGTCACCCAGTCATATTAAATCATTGCTTTGTACTCATGTACAGTACTAAATATTTCTAATTATATTTATTAATTTATATTATAAAACTACTATATTGGTTATTAATTTTTTTTTAATTATTGATAAATTACTTACAGTTGAGGTTTTCCTGTTTGATGATGCCCTCTTGCTGTGTGGTACAACACCATTGGGGAATGAAACTTCTCCCTTTTTCACCCTTAATTTGTGGTTGTCCCAAATTTTTCAGAATAAAGCTGGCTCTCACGGAAGTGCCTAATGCACATGACCGCACTAGCATGTAGTCTGCAAAAAGTTAAATCGGCACGCTTTGCCTTAGACAGCCACAATTTTGCTAAATTTGGGGACTGAGACACAGGCACTCTAAAAGCAGTCATGACACGACTTCTAGTGTCAGATTCGCAACTAGCAAAGAGACATCTACCCATTGTAACTAACTGATTGTGGCTAAACAAAAAAATTCAAATGCGTTGGACGGTATCTCACTAAGGAATAAGTTTCCGGAAACAGCTGAATTGAGAATCAGTGATGTGCCGAGGTAAATGCACCAAAATATATTTTCAACTTTGAACTTGCTAAACTAGCAGAAATATCTGCTAAAATTTTGTTTTCTCGTTCAATTAGCATATCATCATGCATTACCAATTATACAAAACATTGTTAAAATTATGTGTTTACTTTCACTTTAACGAAAAAAGTTAGTAATCTTTTATTTTGCTGATAACAAAATAACAAAAAGCCTCTATTTGCAGGCATACTATCAAATGAAATGTAAACTATAAAAGTATCCTGAATGCAAGATAGTAGTGATCAATTAATGTTTAGTTTGAGATTATTTGCATAAAAATTGAAATAAAATTTACATGAGAGGATGACTTCAAATCAGTAATGTAGTGTAATTTGTACAAAAATAAATTGATTGATACTATATACATGTCCAGCCGGGTTCAGCCGTTCAGGTCTGAAGACTAGATTTTCCATTAGTATCGATTGGGTCAAGTATTGATTGGTAATTAGTAATTGAATGACTATAATATGGTCTGTATCATCTGTCTGTGTGAGTATCATTGATGTTTACTTCTATGGTTTATCTGCAGTGGGTTAATTATGTTTTCAATTGAATCGGCCGCTTTCATGTGCAAATTCTAGCAGATATTGATAGCTGTGAGGGTTAGGGAATATTTTCTTTTTTAGATTAATGTAAAAGCTGCATCTGTATAGGTACGGTAATGGTCTACTGTTTCGTCTTCATCCAGGCATGTGCATTTTGGTGTAAATGTTAAATTGAGTTTGTATAAGTGATATTGTAAGGTTGTGTGGCCTGTGAAGAGCCCAGTTAAAATTGATATTTGTCTCCTTGGTAATATAAGTGGAATAGGGCTTTTCTCCAGATGATCTGTTTTTAGGTCCTTTAATAAACCAGTGGAACAGTGTCTTGGTATCAGATGAGTTTTCCATCGGGTTGCCGATCATTAATTAGTTGCTTTCGAATAGTGGATCTTCTAAAATGATTTGATGACATATCTGCTATAGTTGTGTTTCTACCATTTAAGCTCACAATGTGAGAATGTATTTTCTAACGATAAAAGCATATTTTTTAACGTAATTCTTTAACGAAAAAAATTAAACGCTTTGGAGTTAACCAACGAGAGAATTAACTGTTATCGATATAAATGGTTCATTATTAATAGGATTTTGTGGAAAGTTTTCTACTGATCAGTTGATAATACGGGCTCGAAAAGATCAAATAATGTCAAAGTGGTGGTCAAATGGACGTGGCGTTCAATTGGAGAGTGGCGGTCTATTTTCCAATTCTTCTCTCAGGGTGGCGGTCCATTGGAGGTGACATTAAAATAGAGGTGGCATTCAATTAAAGGTTTTACGGTATATCTGCCTCGTTATAAGCTATGCTGCACCTGATTGGTGAAGCCATGCTGCACCTCATAAACCACAACTGTGAGAGCCAATGATCTGCACTCTGCAATCTGCAGTGAGTTATGTTACTTGAACTAGAATATAAAAATCAATCGCTGAAGCTAAGCACGATCTTGAACTTTCTGGCAAAGCACTTTGTGGCACCAGACTTTTTAGTAGCGCTATTTTTGCACCAAAAAGTTATCTATTGTTTATATACGGTAAATAAATAACATGATGATAACAAGAAATAATAATAATAAATACAAAACTTGATACATAATATACCCTTTTCTTCAAAATGCATAAAATAATAACACTGAAGTTTTATTTCATTTCAGCGTATTTCACTCATTCAATTCAATATTTAACTCATAGTTTTTTAGCACATTTTATATGAGCAGCTTCAATTAATGCAGCTGATGATCTGTGGCCATGCTCGTTTATTTCATTAATCAGTTCACCATCTTTAGTGTCTTCCTTTATATGAATGTCTGCTTTCACATCACCAAAATTTGATTGAAGGATCTCATGAACTACATCTGTAGCTTTAAATGCAGTCGTTATGTGTAAATTTTTCTCTTCCGCTTTTACTTAAAGGTTGACTTGCAACAAAATTCACATTACAGTTATTTGATAGCAAAAGATTCACCATGTCTTACTCTGATGTGTTGTAGGTGTAAAATATGTGGAAATGTGATTACAAATGTGATTCCTCCGCATACCATAATAATGGCCTTGAGTACAAAGTGTAGTTATATTTTTAAAATGCTGTAAAACTCACACCTTCGGTATCAACTCGTACATGTATGAGCATCGATATGCAATTAAGTTCTTTAGCTAAGCAAAATATAAGCTATGATGCTTCTAGACTTGCAAATAACTTAACAGAAAAGACCTGAGACAGTAAAAGATTTAAACTTTCAACTTATTTATTGTAAAATTAACCACTTTTATTGAAAGGTGTAAACATAATATAACATTCTACTATGGAGTTTTTAGTTGGTATAGAGGGCGACTCCTATTCAAGACAGTGAGACCCGGACACCTCAGTGACTCTGACATGAACTGCCATGCATAGTTGAGTAAGGCAATCACTTGTATGTATTAAGATAGTTTCAGAATACACCATGGTTCAATAACATTTGTTTTCCACATTTGTTGAATGACAGAGCACAACTACCAACCTTTTCTATACTAGTACCCTGACAGTACAGTTTAGTGTCCTATACTAGTAGCCTGACAGTACAGTCTAGTTTCCCATACTAGCAGCCTGACAGTACAGTTTAGTGTTCTATACTAGTACTCTGACAGTACAGTTTAGTGTCCTATCCTAGTACCCTGACAGTACAGTCTAGTTTCCCATACTAGTACCCTGACAGTACAGTTTAGTGTCCTATACTAGTACCCTGACAGTACAGTCTAGTGTCCTATACTAGTACCCTGACAGTACAGTTTAGTGTCCTATACTAGTACCCTGACAGTACAGTCTAGTGTGACATGAGAAATTGTCAGATGCACCGATAAAGCACAGAGAATAAGTATCTAGACAATTATTCAGCAAAGTAGTCACCCAACCAAGCCAGAAGCTGTAAGTTCGAGTGTCATCGAAAGCAATGTTGCCTCCTAACTAATCATGGCTTTGGACAAATGAGCAGATGAACACAACTTTTGTTAGAGTGAAGACTAGGCGCATAAGACACAAACGGTATGCTCAGTCAAAATACATCATGTAACATTGCTTTAAATGAGCAAATATAATGTAACATCCCTTACAGAGATACCTATTTAATGCTGTTAAGGCTCACATTGGTCCAGTAGAAGAGCATGTTTAATCCAAGTATGGCTGATGGTTTAGTATCCTGATGTTCCAGCTCACATACACTCTGCATTCAAACAAGTCTTAGTCGAGTACTGAAGTCAACAGGTCACTGTCAAAGGTTTAGGCTGAGTACTGAAGTCAACTATCAGAAGTGTACGCTGAGCACTGAAGTCAACTATTAAGACTAAGACTTGTAAAACCCTAACAAAGTCTTACATTAGCACCTGGCATGTTCTCCAGGTACTACCATGCCATTTTTGCAAAGCTTGTGATTTCTTCCGTCATTTTCATAAATATTCATTTCAAAGTGACAAGAACACACGCCCTCACACACGCGTACATGCATACATGCAGGCATGCATGTTCTTGTGTAGAATATCCAGTACATGTTAGAAGAATAATCGAAGCCTATTCCAGTTCATAGTTATGCTATTACTTCTTTCATGTTTGTTCAAATAGTATTCTATTTAAAACAATGTAATTTTATAAAAAGTAATAAATAACTTGAAATTACACAGAGTTTTTGTGAGGCCAAAATAATTAAAGCAATTTCTATATCACCTTCAGGGTTCCAAGTTAAATAACGCTTTTCGGTCCATTCTGTTATAATTCTCTGCCAACTTCAACACTTTTGGAACCAAATTATTTTAAGGCTTTGATTACTATAGATCTAAAATTTAGGAGCCTAATATTTGAGTTCACTTTCACAGTAAAGGCCGCTCAAAGGCAAAACCAAAAGAGAGGCTGAGAAAAAAGCTGTAATAAAAGAGCATTTCAATAAGGACCTCCAAAGTCCTTGACCTATGAGAGGTCTAGGAGTATATTTACTGTGAAATGCAAGAGATATCCTAAGGTTAGCAGCATAATTTCCATCGTTTCCACAGTTTTAAAAACTGCCTAAAAATAAGTGAAGACAAGTTCACACTATGTATGAAATAGAAATAGTCTTGCTCGGTCGACTCTCCATCACGGAGTCTTAGTAATAGATCGCAGAAGATTAGATCGTTTGCTTGGCGCATACATTGGGCTAAGAAGAACGCAGTATCAAAGGTTTGGTAAGCTGAGTGGCCATGCAAACAAACAGCACTCCTGACGTTGGGCTGCGACATTCTGGCATCTAAAACAGGTGGAAGTTGACCAAGATTGTCAAACATGATTATGGAGCAGCCACCAAAAAATGGTCAGGTTTTTCAGGGAAGGCTTGTCGCAAACATTTATCAATTGCATTTATCAGACGGCAACCAATCATTGAAAGTTCGTCAATTATGATGTATTTTGTTTCCAGACATTTAGCTTGAAAAATTTATAAAGCAGGGCCATTTCGCTGCCCCATGTCAGTAGGTTTAGCAAAGTGCAAGAAAGAATGAATGGTCGAACCAGAGATGTTCAATGCCGCAACACCAGTAGAAGCCAAAAGTTTGCAACGTTGGCCGAGTAGTTGATGCAATGCTTGAATTAGGAAGCTTTTACCTGTTCCAGCAGAACCAAGAATAAGTGCTTTGAGAGGAGGAGGATTGGGAAGTTGGGAATGGCCTTTGCCACGCCTTTGGTCATTGACATGTCTTTGGTCATTGTTTAGTTGGACAATATCAATAAGGGGTATCTCAATGGGAAGTATGTTGCTGTTGTTGTTATTGTTTTGAGCATCAATTAGAAAAGTAGGAGCTTGGAATATTTTGTTGACACTGCAAGTTAGGTTCATTGTTGTTGGCTTCATTTGGGTTGTTGGCTTCATTTGGGTTGTGGTCGTTATCTGGAATAGGTGCTAGAGGTAGGTCAGCATCTAACTCTTGTACTATATGATGGTTAAGTAATTCCACAATGTCATCAAGTGGCAAAGCATCTATGTTTTCCTGGATAATGTTTATGTCATGATAAAATTCGTTGTTAGACTTAAGCCAAATGAGTGCGGCAAGAACCCTTTGACGACGAACTGTAAAGAGATTGGCCGGCAAAGCAGGTTGGTCAATGCGTCTACGAAAGACAATGATGTCAATTTGTTGTAGCTGGCGAGGTAAATTTATAGCAAAGTCATTTACGTTCTGAGGGAAATTGATGACATAACCTCTGAACCCAAATTGGCCAATACGTGGAAGACGGAATATAGACATTGTAGGATTAATCTGAGCAATGAGTAACTGTTCTATAATTGTAAGAGAAGATAACAATTCAACAGATGGACCTGGGTCCATATTGTTGGCTGCACTGAATTTATTAACAGTATCAGGTCTAACTTGTTAGCAAGTACGACATGGTTGTATTTGAGCATTGTATATAATGAAATGTTTCTCATTACATCCAGTACATCTGAGCTAGGATATGTTGTTGTCAAGGCTGCCTAGAAAGTTGTTGCGCAGTTCTTGAAAATCAGGACAATCTAAAGATTGAAAATGAGGATTGTCATGGAGGGGGCAGAATTGGGAGGAGCAATATTGCTTTGTGCAATATTTGGTGCAATATTTTCATGGTCGATGATGTCCATTAAGTCATGATCATTATCTGGAAACAAAGGGGCTGCCAAGTTGATGTCATTTACATTGCCTACAACATCTACTAAAGGATTATCTGAATCAGATGAATTGTTATTATTTTCAGTAGCGTGTTGTTGAACATGAGCATTTGATGTTGATGGTTGCTGTGAGGACCTTCTATTTCTCCTCCGATTACGCTGTAATAATTGGGAGATACGTGGAGGGCCACTGCGACGACAAGGTGTTCTGGGAGCTTGTATGTTCATGGTAGTTGACAAGTTGTTTTGAAATGAAATTCAAAAAGTCAATTATGCAAAAGAAAAAGTTGTATAAAAATCAGACCTAATCTACTACTATATCAAACCTATGTTTTACAACAATAAAATAAATATTAATTAAAGCTGTAAGCCTAACCTACTGTGCTGTATGTAATTTAAGTAACAACAGCAATAATGAAATATGTTTATTATATCTCTGAAATGCAATATTAGAAGTAAAATGGCAAGCTGCTGTGTAATATAAACAGTTTGAAAGTTGGTTGTGTTGAATGTACAATGGTTTTGACAGCGATCTGGAACAGGAAGTAAGCATTAACATTCACGCGTCTAAAAGCTTTCTGCAAACTGGAGCAAGATAAAGAAATGTTCTAGTCATAAAGGGGCATCGTAGTTCGGCCCTAGCTTTTACATAAAATGTAAAAAAATTTGGCTAAAATTCTAGATAATTAAATGAAACCTTCGGTAATTGAACAAAAAACATAGGCTGATAAACTGTGTACCACATTTTCGTACCTGTAAATCGGCCTACGCCTCAAACTGTCTATGTTTATTACACAAACCTTCGGCAATGGGACAATGCCATAGACTGGTGAAATGTGCACGGTTTTATGGTTCTACTATCTGTCGCACGGCTTTATGGGCGCTTTGTTGGCCGGTCTTAATTTTGAATAAAAAGGCTTGTCAGGTTTTAATGGCGATTTTAGGCCAAATTAATCTTTCAAGTTGTGTATCATCCGATCAGATGGGTAAGTTTTAGGATATTGTCGATAATTTTCAAAGACTTGGTAACATACTTAAATAGGTATATATGTGTTTTGTATCATTATTATACTTAAATGACTCCACAGAAAAATTGTTAAATTTTTGATGGGATTTCGGAACAAGGTTCTGGGTGTGCCGTTGTTGAATAATTTTTAAGAGTTGTGTGCACATATGTGTTTATCATAAAATTGCCAAACACTCGCTTTGCTCGTGTTTGGTCGTGGGATAAGTATAGAGCATATTATTCATATTTAGTTTGGTTATTTTCCGTTAACCTTTTATTAAAATATGATCTCATAAGTAGATTAGAACAATATAATATCTCTTTTACTGGCCTGTCCTAGAAAAGGCTAACGAAATGAAGAAAAAGAGAGAGACTAAGAAAGAAAAGGAATGAAGAAAGATGAAGAAAGACTAGGAAAGAAAAGGAGTGAATGAGAGAGAGAGAGACTAGGAAAGAAAAGGAATGAAGGAGAGAGAGAGAGAGACTAGAAAAGAAATGAAGCAGGAGAGAGACTAGGAAAGAAAAGGAATGAAGAAGGAGTGAGAAAGACTAAGAAAGAAAAGGAATGAAGAAGGAGAGAGAGAGACTAGGAAAGAAAAGGAATGAAGGAGAGAAAGAGACTAGGAAAGAAAAGGAATGAAGCAGGAGAGAGAGACTAAGAAAGAAAAAGAATGAAGAAAGAGTGAGAGAAGGAAAGAGGGACTAGAAAAGAAAATGAGTGAGAATGCTAGAGGTTTGACAGAAAGGAGGGGAATGTGGAAGTCTGTATAAGTCTGTGCAGTTTGCATCCCAACTGATAGACTATTTAGTTTAGATCGTCATTCTTAGCTCTCATTAGTGCGTAAGAATGTGGCGCTAACTAAATTGTCGTGCTAACTGTGTTAATGGTTAGCAGAGTGATTTCATTGTACTGTCAGAGCTCAGGCTATGTAACCTTTGTGGTTTACACCCATCCTGTCTGAGCCCAAAGCTCTATCTAAATGCTATTTGTCTAGATCCTTAGACAAATAAACAACATCCTACATTGCTTATTCCTTAGATAGAGCAGTTTGAGGTCGGGTACCTTTTTGCCACCCACAGAGGGTTTTGCTAGGAATCAAAACCAACATTGTCCAGAGCCTATATATGTCAAATTTTGTAGGAAAATCAGTCACACAGTGAAATACAAACACAAGTATATGTAGGGCTATTTCACTCAGCATCTCTTGTAGGAAGTGTAGTTTCTAATTTGTTGGAGGAGAATATCACTGCAATTTGATTTGAATATGTTGGGAGTCGCTTCCACTCATAATCGTAGAAACGTCAAAATTTGAATGCATTCGTCAACATTTCACTTCGCTAAATTTGTGCAAAGGCATTCTCTGTGAGAGTTTTTCAACATCATAGAAACGCTTACTACTGATAGATCTGAATTCATAGTACCTGGCTAAGCTCTCCCACGTGGAGGTAAAATGATTACTTTTTAGTGCAACTAGTTGACTACGCATGAATTGAAAAGGGACCATGACTCGAAAGTGAGTCTGCTTTAACCAGTTTTGTTTAAAGGTCATCGCAAATCTTGGACACATTTATAGTGCAACTCCAAAGTCTTGGACACATTTATAGTGCAACTCCAAAGTCTTGGACACATTTATAGTGCAACTCCAAAGTCTTGGACACATTTATAGGGCAACTCCAAAGTCTTGGACACATTTATAGGGCAACTCCAAAGTCTTGGACACATTTATAGGGCAACTCCAAAGTCTTGGACACATTTATAGGGCAACTCCAAAGTCTTGGACACATTTATAGGGCAACTCCAAAGTTCATTATACAAAAAAGAAAACGCAAATTCTTTAAATCTTCATATGATGAGAAAAGTGATTTTTACAGTTCAAATAAATCGTTGCAAGGGTAGAGTGCAAATTTGTCGGCATTGGGCAACCCCGAATCTATTCAAACCATAGAAACACAGTGCATGAAGTGAGTTCATAGATAGTTCTGCAACTTTCGCACACTTTTTGGAAGAAAAAGGAGGAAGACTGGAGCCATTTAGAAGCTCGTTGAATCATGTAGCATAAGTTGGCAAAAGATGATTGGACAAGTAAGCGAGCCAAAAGTTTGTTCAGTTTTTACAAAGTGTGCTGCAGAGCGACCCAGACCCACACAGACACGGGCAAGCGACCTCAGGTGGAAGTTAAGGTTTGAAATGGTCACATGACATGGTTAATCAGCCTTATAGGTCTTGATGAGTCAAAAACCAACACTAGCAGTCGTAAAACAGGTGGCACCAAAGAATATGCATCTTTTTGCCTTCTGCCTAGCTTATAAAACAATAAGCACAAGATATTGGAATCAGAAAAACTTTTAGAGTGGCAATTATTAGTCTATCAAGTCCAAGGTGAGACCTGATATTATTAGTATGTACCTACAGCACTGCTGATTGGTTAGTGAACCATAGTAACAGTAACCGTAGTAACAGTAACCGTGGTAACAGTAACCGTAGTAACAGTAACCGTAGTAACAGTAACCGTAGTAACAGTAACCGTAGTAACAGTAACCGTAGTAACAGTAACCGTAGTAACAGTAACCGTAGTAACAGTAACCGTAGTAACAGTAGCCGTAGTAACAGTAGCCGTAGTAACAGTAACCGTAGTAACAGTAACCGTAGTAACAGTAACCGTAGTAACAGTAACCGTAGTAACAGTAACCGTAGTAACAGTAACCGTAGTAACAGTAACCGTAGTAACAGTAACCGTAGTAACAGTAGCCGTAGTAACAGTAGCCGTAGTAACAGTAACCGTAGTAACAGTAACCGTAGTAACAATAACCGTAGTAACAGTAACCGTAGTAACAGTAACCATAGTAACAGGCTTTTTGTTCAAACGTTTGCTGATTTAAAGTTAGAGAACTGTGAGTGAGTGATGGCAAGGTTGCATTGCAGATCTCAGTCTATCCTTCGTGTGAAGGCCAATATCATGCGTTTGAGCAATCACTCGAGGATCGAGTATGATGTCTGCTTAGCTTCCTGAAAACAGAGGCTGTGTATGTTTTATAGAGCATTGTTACACAAACAATGGCTCTGTGACCATAGCTGAACATGCCTGAGTCCACTGGTAAGGCAACTGGCTCTGTGACCATAGCTGAACATGCCTGAGTCCACTGGCAAGACAACTGGCTCTGTGACCATAGCTGAACATGTCTGAGTCCACTGGCAAGACAACTGGCTCTGTGACCATAGCTGAACATGTCTGAGTCCACTGGTAAGGCAACTGGCTCTGTGACCATAGCTGAACATGTCTGGGTCCACTGGTAAGGCAACTGGCTCTGTGATCATAGCTGAACATGTCTGGGTCCACTGGCAAGGCAACTGGCTCTGTGACCATAGCTGAACATGTCTGAGTCCGCTGGCAAGGCAACTGGCTCTGTGACCATAGCTGAACATGTCCGAGTCCACTGGTAAGGCAACTGGCTCTGTGACCATAGCTGAACATGTCTGGGTCCACTGGTAAGACAACTGGCTCTGTGACCATAGCTGAACATGTCTGGGTCCACTGGTAAGGCAACTGGCTCTGTGACCATAGCTGAACATGTCCGAGTCCACTGGTAAGGCAACTGGCTCTGTGACCATAGCTGAACATGTCTGAGTCCACTGGTAAGGCAACTGGCTCTGTGACCATAGCTGAACATGTCTGGGTCCACTGGTAAGGCAACTGGCTCTGTGACCATAGCTGAACATGTCTGAGTCTACTGGTAAGGCAACTGGCTCTGTGACCATAGCTGAACATGTCTGGGTCCACTGGTAAGGCAACTGGCTCTGTGACCATAGCTGAACATGTCCAGTGCACTGGCAGGAGAACCTCAACGACTGAAAGAGGTGCCAAGTTGCAGGAATCAATTTATGGTTGGATATCATTCTTGTCGCAACCAGCAGCCTTTTTCCAGAGTTGAACCTCAACCTGTTGTTCACAGCTCAGCCGTTCTAGACGACAGCTACTCTCTTCACTTACACATGAGTTAGTAATAAGTAAGGTTGTTCTTCCTGTTGCCCAGGTGGAACAACCTTACTTCTTCAACAGGAGGGAGTGCTGCATCAGTTGTTCACAGCTCAGCCGTTCTAGACGACAGCTACTCTCTTCACTTACACATGAGTCAGTAATAAGTAAGGTTGTTCTTCCTGTTGCCCAGGTGTTAAAGGAGGGAGTGCTGCATCAGTTGTTCACAGCTCAGCTGTTCTAGACCATAGCTACTCTCAAACAGTTAATTGAAGCCTTATTATTGCACTTACCAACAGAAAATACTAAAGCCAATACCATATTAAAAGCATAGCTCACTCTAGTGTTTGCCATGGTATGTTTCTCTTGTACCTCTGATCAGCAAGAGCCGAAAATAAAAATGTATGATATACGATGTGAATGCCGATGATTAGTCAAATGTTACCCTGAAACAAAAATGCTTCTAATGGTCGCCATTCTTGTACAATTTCCTCATCTATTTGCCTCATATTTTGTCTTTTCTCACCCAACAGCATGACATCATGACATCATGACAGCATGACATCATGACATCATGACAGCATGACATCATGACATCATGAGAGCATGACATCATGACATCATGACATCATGACATCATGACATCATGACATCATGACATCATGACATCATGACATCATGACAGATAAGTATGATGTGAGATCGAAGCAAATATCCAAAGTACTGTGAAAGTCTGCATCCTATTTTCCCCATTAACTTTTATACATATTTATACACTCCTATTAACTTTTATACATATTTATACACACCTATTAACTTTTATGCATATTTATACACTCCCATTACCTTTTATACATATTTATACACTCCCATTACCTTTTATACATATTTATACACCCCCATTAACTTTGATACATATTTTACACCCATATTAACCTTTATACATATTTATACACCCCCATTAGCTTTTACACATATTTATACACCCCTTAATATTTATACCTATTTATACACTCTCATTAACTTTTGAGTGGTGGTTCTAGAATCACACTAACCAGTACCGATATCGAGAGGTAGGCTACCAGTATCACCGTATTCAAAGCTTTGATGTTCAAAGCTTGTGTCAAATCAAATGTTTGATATTCAAAGCTTATTTTCTGATAGAACAGTAACTTTTTTACACACACACTTCTATGCAAGAATCGTTATTTCTCAATTCTACATATTCAGGACTTTTATTTTGTTTTCTCAATTCGTTTTAATTGTATCATTACAGAATCATTTTGTATTGTAATCGTTGCAAAACAGATTTAATTTAGCTATTACTGGCTAATTATTTCACATTTGCATTTTAACCTTTTTATAGCCGTTTTATTTTTTTTAATTTATTTGACCCGCACGAAACATCTTTTTCATGATATGAAGTTTAAAAGTTGTCTGACAAAATTTAAAAAAACTTTACAGTTGTTTTTATTTTTTCTCTAAATTTATTTCAATTACACAAAACACTTTTCTCATGATATGTAGTTTGAAAGTTAGAATGGCAAATGTTGTTATATGGTAAATACAAATCCATTTTCTGTCCAAAAAGTTTTTATTACCCGGGCAACACCGGATAGCACAGCTAGTATAAGTATATAGCACCGCAGCTGTTTCCAGTTGATACTTTGCTAATATCTTCAAATCCTTTGGTTCATTTGTACGACTTGAAAATGTTGATAAACTCTGGTATTTGGTGAAAGCCCCACAAGAATATTATTCAACCACCTGTAATAGTATCTGCTGCTGTTAGCGCAATAAAACTTGGTACTGTCAGTTGGCATGTAATGATCACCTCATCGACCTGACCTTTCAAAATGCTCATGCTAAAATCTGTGGTGGACCTGCTTTCCTAAAACTATTTGAGTTCAACATTTTCGTTTTTTTAAAGTAATCATTGCAGTGCTAGAATTTTAATACAAAAATATAAAAAACCTAATTGTTGCTAAACAGCCTGGGTTAAAGGTGAACTTACACCTTTGAAGCGATGTAAATGACAATACTATAAATATCAAGCTGAAACATCAAGCTTCAATTTGATATAATTTTTGTCTTTGTAGCCCTACCCAGTCTAGAGATATAATAGTTTGAGTGAGATTTTTTCTTGGAATATTCAGATTCAAGCAGAAGTGCGATTATCGTGTCGATAGTTGCACTTCAGCAAAGAGACCGACAGAATAGAGACGCCTAACACTTTAACTTGACCGTTATAGCAGTATCAACTATAGTAACGATAGCAACTAGTCATGTCATTTTGACATGCATTTGCCTTGTGAGCACTTTAACCGCGATCAAGTTTTTATGATTTTAATCTTGACCTATCCTGGCAGTCAGATCACTTCAAAGATCACAAACAGTAGCAAATTTTGGTAACCGATACCTTCTAATAAAGTCAACTAAAATTTTGTGTAAGCGTTCATCTGTAAGCGAGCAACCGTAAATCTGTCAGCTTATACATACAGTGAGACTGACTGCTTTAGTCAGCTTATACATACAGTGAAACTGACTGCTTTAGTCAGCTTATACATACAGTGTGACTGACTGCTTTAGTCAGCTTATACATACAGTGAGACTGACTGCTTTAGTCAGCTTATACATACAGTGAGACTGACTGCTTTAGTCAGCTTATATATACAGTGCGACTGACTGCTCTAGTCAGCTTATACATACAGTGAGACTGACTGCTTTAATCAGCTTATACATACAGTGCGACTGACTGCTCTAGTCAGCTTATACATACTGTGAAACTGACTGCTTTAGTCAGCTTATACATACAGTGAGACTGACTGCTTTAGTCAGCTTATATATACAGTGCGACTGACTGCTCTAGTCAGCTTATACATACAGTGAGACTGACTGCTTTAATCAGCTTATACATACAGTGAAACTGACTGCTTTAATCAGCTTATACATACTGTGAAACTGACTGCTTTAGTCAGCTTATACATACAGTGAAACTGACTGCTTTAATCAGCTTATACATACAGTGAAACTGACAGCTTTAATGACAGTGTTAAAAGTTTCTACGAAGTCTACACTATAAACTAACTGTTGCAGATGACGATTGCATAAAAATGTATCTTTACGTTTGAGGTTCGTTTTTAAATGGGTTCAGACGAAATAGGTAGAAAAACATCTCCGTGTGGCAAGGGAAAGTTTACTTGGTGTCACTAGCCAGAAGCTACCAAAGCATAATTATCACCAGCCATCGAGTAAACTCCTCGATGTCATTTTAATAGCCTGTGTTTATGAGAGTCATCCATCAAATAGCCTGTGTTTACGAGAGTCATTCATCAAATAGCCTGTGTTTATGAGAATCATTCATCAAATAGCCTGTGTTTATGAGAATCATCCATCAATCTACGCGCAGAATTGACAGTTTGCTTTAGTTATTTATGGACAATTGCGCAATTCAATAACATTTAACAGTCAAGCGTGTTTGTTAGAGAGAAATGGAATTTTGAAGACTAACGCAGAGACTGCAAGGTTAGATCTTTTGCATAAAGCTCGATATACACCACATTGTATCAGGAACTCTGGAGATGGTTAAACTAGAATAGGATGTTAAGGACAAATATGCAGGCATTTTTGTTCTTTAGCAAATAAGTGGAGAAGATGAAAAGATTGAGTCTTACTGCATATTATATTACAAAGTAAAATATCGCCAAATTGTCCAAAGGGCCGCAACAGTTTGAAATCGCTGTTTTTACCATGTACTTTTCTGATAGCTCTGGCATACTATATCGAGCAACAAAACATCATTGATACATACTCCCTGAATAACCTATGGCCTGCTATGGTAGGTACATAGAGCTCTTGCTGCATCTTTCCCACAATTCCTGTGACTATATTAGGCCTGTAGCTAATTTAATGCATAACTTAAGTTTCTTGCTATATATCCCTTGCTACTTATCTCTTGGTATATATACCTTGCTATATTTCCCTTGCTATAGATCTCCTGCTATATATCCCTTGCTATATATCCTTTGCTATATTTCCTTTGCTATACGTTCCTTGCTATATATCCCTTGCTATATATCCCTTGCTATATATCCCTACGTTCCTTGCTATATATCTCCTGCTATATATCCCCTGCTATATACCCCTTGCAATATATCCCCTGCTGTATATCCCTTGGTATATATCCCCTGCTATATATCCTTTGCTATATATCCCCTGTTATACATGTATATCCCTTAAGCCTCTGCAGCTAGTAGGTGAAACTCCACAATTTACATTGTGACAACTTGCCTTTACTCATACTGTCCGCAGCTACTGAGGTCCAGCAGCTACTGAGGTCCAGCAGCTACTGAGGTCCAGCAGCTACTGAGGTCCAACAGCTACTGAGGTCCAGTAGCTACTGAGGTCCAGCAGCTACTGAGGTCCAGCAGCTACTGAGGTCCAGAAGCTACTGAGGTCCAGCAGCTACTGAGGTCCAGCAGCTACTGAGGTCCAGCAGCTACTGAGGTCCAGCAGTTACTGAGGTCCAGCAGCTACTGAGGTCCAGCAGCTACTGAGGTCCAGCAGCTACTGAGGTCCAGTAGCTACTGAGGTCCAGCAGCTACTGAGGTCCAGCAGCTACTGAGGTCCAACAGCTACTGAGGTCCAGTAGCTACTGAGGTCCAGCAGCTACTGAGGTCCAGCAGCTACTGAGGTCCAGCAGTTACTGAGGTCCAGCAGCTACTGAGGTCCAGCAGCTACTGAGGTCCAGCAGCTACTGAGGTCCAGTAGCTACTGAGGTCCAGCAGCTACTGAGGTCCAGCAGCTACTGAGGTCCAGCAACTACTGAGGTCCAGCAGCTACTGAGGTCCAGCAGCTACTGAGGTCCAGCAGCTACTGAGGTCCAGCAGCTACTGAGGTCCAGCAGCTACTGAGGTCCAGCAGCTACTGAGGTCCAGCAGCTACTGAGGTCCAGCAACTACTGAGGTCCAGCAGCTACTGAGGTCCAGCAGCTACTGAGGTCCAGCAGCTACTGAGGTCCAGCAGCTACTGAGGTCCAGCAGTTACTGAGGTCCAGCAGCTACTGAGGTCCAGCAGCTACTGAGGTCCAGCAGTTACTGAGGTCCAGCAGCTACTGAGGTCCAGCAGCTACTGAGGTCCAGCAGTTACTGAGGTCCAGCAGCTACTGAGGTCCAGTAGCTACTGAGGTCCAGCAGCTACTGAGGTCCAGCAGCTACTGAGGTCCAACAGCTACTGAGGTCCAGTAGCTACTGAGGTCCAGCAGCTACTGAGGTCCAGCAGCTACTGAGGTCCAGCAGTTACTGAGGTCCAGCAGCTACTGAGGTCCAGCAGCTACTGAGGTCCAGCAGCTACTGAGGTCCAGTAGCTACTGAGGTCCAGCAGCTACTGAGGTCCAGCAGCTACTGAGGTCCAGCAACTACTGAGGTCCAGCAGCTACTGAGGTCCAGCAGCTACTGAGGTCCAGCAGCTACTGAGGTCCAGCAGCTACTGAGGTCCAGCAGCTACTGAGGTCCAGCAGCTACTGAGGTCCAGCAGCTACTGAGGTCCAGCAACTACTGAGGTCCAGCAGCTACTGAGGTCCAGCAGCTACTGAGGTCCAGCAGTTACTGAGGTCCAGCAGCTACTGAGGTCCAGCAGCTACTGAGGTCCAGCAGTTACTGAGGTCCAGCAGCTACTGAGGTCCAGCAGTTACTGAGGTCCAGCAGTTACTGAGGTCCAGCAGCTACTGAGGTCCAGCAGCTACTGAGGTCCAGCAGTTGCTGAGCTCTTTCTACTTACTATATAACTCGTTCCTCTCTTATCATATCATAAAAAAGTATTATAGAAATGGTGAGCCTAAGAACCTAAGAACCTAAGAATGCTGACTTGCCATTAAGAAGCAGCAACAAGGATGATGGTGGTAAGATAACGTCTTAGCCTGAGTTTCCTCAACTGATCAGGTACTGATTATTGCGGAGGGGGGGAGGTGGTTGGTCTGGAGGGCACTAGTTACAAGGCGCTTTGGAAACAACAGAACTTGCTAAATCTGGTTGGCATGAGGGAGATGGTATGACATGTGAATTGTCCAGCACTGCTTGGCAGAGATTTCTACCTGTTATATTATAACAAAAAACTTTTTACAGACACTGTTAACTCGTGTAAGATACAGACAGTATTTCACAAGGTCTGGCTTTCTTGCAAACCAATTGAACAATTCGAAAAACTGGAAACCCCTGTTGCCATACTAGAAACAGGGGTTTCCAGTATGACAGCATATCAAAACTTCTGCTAGGGATGCTTTCAGCATTGCCAAGTAAAAGTTACTTCTGAATATTGCTGAGCTTAGACGTTGATACCCAAGAATCAATACAGTATTTTTAAAGATTGCGTGAAGAGTCACTTGCTGACTCTGCTGACACGAGTCCTTCAAGTTATATTAGCAGTAATCAATGGTGAACCCCACACTACCTTCATACACTGACTGTCTTAGATGAGATGTCGAGAGTAGCATTTGTTTAATACTTTTACGATATCAAGGCCCTAAAAACTTGAATATTGACACATAAGCAGTTTATCATCAATACTTATGATATCTATAGTACTTCACTATTTGATACTTATGATATCTATAGTACTTCACTATTTGATATTTGATACTTATGATATCTATAGTACTTCACTATTTGATACTTATGATATCTATAGTACTTCACTATTTGATACTTATGATATCTATAGTACTTCATTATTTGATACTTATGATATCTATAGTACTTCACTATTTGATACTTATGATATCTATAATACTTCATTATTTGATACTTATGATATCTATAGTACTTTATTATTTGATACTTATGATATCTATAGTACTTCACTATTTGATACTTATGATATCTATAGTACTTCATTATTTGATACTTATGATATCTATAGTACTTCACTATTTGATACTTATGATATCTATAATACTTCATTATTTGATACTTATGATATCTATAGTACTTCACTATGATATCTATAGTACTACACTATGATATCTATAGTACTTCTCTATGATATCTATAGTACTTCACTATGATATCTATAGTACTACACTATGATATCTATAGTACTTCACTATGATATCTATAGTACTTCACTATGATATCTATAGTACTTCACTATGATATCTATAGTACTTCACTATTTGAAGGCATTTAAATATGAGCTTGCACAAAATTAGAGTGGATTTTATGAGAAAGTATCGGTATTTTCTATCATTAGGGATTGTTTTTAATGTTTGTGGTGATCGGACTGCCAGAATGTTTCAAGATTAAAATCAACTTAACTTGATCACGATTAAAACATTTAGGCTGAAGCAAAAGTAGGATTATGACGTCTATAGTTGTACTTCGACAGAGAGACCAGGAGAATGGATACGTGTAGGGCTGCCACCTAAACGTAATAGCACTCTCTCTCTCTCTCTCTCTCTCTCTCTCACTCTCTCTCTCTCACTCTCTCTCTCTCTCTTCTCTCTCTCTCTCTCTCTCTCTCTCTCTTCTCTCTCATCTCTCTCTCTCACTCTCTCTCTCTCTCTCTCTCTCTCTCTCTCTCTCTCTCTTCTCTCTCTCTCACTCTCACTCTCTCTCTCTCTCTCTCTCTCTCTCTCTCTCTCTTCTCTCTCTCTCTCTCTCTCTCTCTCTTCCTCTCATCTCTCTCTCTCTCTCTCTCTCACTCTCTCTCTCTCTCTCTCTCTCTCTCTCTCTCTCTCTCTCTCTCTCTCTCACTCTCACTCTCTCTCTCTCTCTCTCTCTCTCTCTCTCTCTCTTCTCTCTCTCTCTCTCTCTCTCTCTCTCTCTTCTCTCTCTCTCTCTCTCTCTCTCTCTTCTCTCTCTTCTCTTCTCTCTCTCTCTCTCTCTCACTCTCTCTCTCTCTCTCTTCTCTCTCTCTTCTCTCTCTCTCGTTATTGATACGCATCAGCATCAGTATGAATAACAAGAGAGGCAGGCGGTCGTGCAACTTTTGTAGCAGTGCTGTAAAAATGACAGCAGTGCTGTCATTTTGGCATGTACTTTTCTTCTATACTTTTTAACTGCGATCGTTTTTGTCGACTTTAATCTTGAAACATTCTGGCAATCAGAGCATCCCAAACATTAAAAACAATCACAAATGATAGAAAAATGTCGATAATCTCTGAAAAATCTATCAAAGACTTGTGTAGGTTTGTTCATCTTTAAAGAGTCCTTTATAAATTTTCAGCAGAATTTAAAGAACTAAATGATTTGAGTCACTTGGATAGTCTTGAAAGAGTCTTCAAACAATAATATTTGAGGCAGCATGAGGCAGCATGAGGCAGCATGAGGCAGCATGAGGCAGCATGAGGCAGCATGGAGTATATATAGCTTCTATTATACCGAGTGAAACAAGTGCTAATAATTCTGTGATTGAGAAAAGGAAAAGAGTGTTCTAGAGCTGCTGTTGTATCTCCTACAGTCAGGTCTGTGCCAGGGAAACTGCTCATTGCTGGCTGGGCTAAGCAGTGAACACACCCTGTCGGCCTTTGAACCATTCACATCACTAGACACTAGGCAAGCGATGGGAGTGGTTGACGACTGATTATATCATTATATAGGGGTGTGGCGCGAGGACAGAATGCTAGTAGATTGGATTCAGCTAGTAGGCGCATATCACTAAGCCAAGCTCTCAACCTAGATACTATCAACATTCAATTATACGTTATTCGCTAGTAACCTCTATCTATCCCTTTCCTGCCTGACTCTCGGTAAGTAATTACAGTATGTAGCTATCCAAAGTTAAATGACAGCTGTGATGCATTCTCTCTGCCAAACAGCTTAGTTTTACGTGATAATATAATTTAGCTACTTGCTGCCAATTGTGCTAGGGCATAGGCTACTGATACCGCCGATAATTTTACTCACGAGTGAAACACTTTTGTCAGCGATAGTTGACCTGTAATTCGACGACATATTAGATAATCCTTATTCAACCACTTTAATGACTCTTGGTTTTTGTTTGAGACCTCTCTATAAAAAATATTTGTGATCTACTGTGGCCTGTGTTCTGTAAACTGACTTAATGGTGACACAGCTCTAGCCTGTGTTCTGTAAAATGACTTAATAGTGCCACAGCTGTAGCCTGTGTACTAACACTCATTACTATGAATAGCTTGATGCTAAAATAATTGCTATGATCCGCTTATGGTCTGTTTTGTCCGGTCAATGAAGTGTGGTCAGTGATTAGAGTCAGAGTAGTTGGTCAATGTTTGTGATCCACATGTACCGGTGGTTGAGTTGACAGCATGTACAGGTGGTCGAGGTTACAGCATGTACAGGTGGTTGAGTTGGCAGCATGTACAGGTGGTTGAGTTTACAGCATGTACAGGTGATTGAGTTGACAGCACATACAGGTGGTTGAGTTTACAGCATGTACAGGTGGTTGAGTTTACAGCATGTACAGGTGGTTGAGTTTACAGCATGTACAGGTGGTTGAGTTTACAGCATATACAGGTGGTTGAGTTTACAGCATATACAGGTGGTTGAGTATACAGCATGTACAGGTGGTTGAGGTTACAGCATGTACAGGTGGTTGAGTTTGGTCAACTCAAATCATTAGTCAATTGTGGTCAGTATGTGGGTCAGTGTGGGGGCAGTATGTGTGCTCAGTTTCTGTGGTCAGTGTGTGTGATCAGTATATGTAGTCAGTGTGTGTGTGGGTTCAGCGTGTTCGGTGTGTTCGACGTGTTCAGCGTGTGCGTGCATGTGTGTTCGATGTGTGTGTGTGTGTGTTAAGTGTGTGTATTCAATGTGTGTGTGTTAAGTGTGTGTATTCAATGTGTGTGTGTTAAGTGTGTGTATTAAGTCTGTGTATTAAGTGTGTGTGTGTTCAGTGCGTGTGTTCAGTGCGTGTGTTCAGTGCGTGTGTTCAGTGCGTGTGTGTGTGTGTTCAGGTGTCTGTGTATATATGGGGTGAATGTGCGGTCAGTAGCCTTAAGAATATAGAAATGAATCTAACAGCCAATAAACACTCGGCTTTGACAGCATCAATGATCTAAGAGCTTAGTTTAGCTAGGGGCTAGTTAGAAGAGGGTATGATGATGCAGGAGACGTAGCGGTGTGATCGATAGAACAAACTAGTGATTTTAGTAGCTGTAAGAACACTTGAGGCCAACTCTCTTTAGTTAAACACTACCAACTATGCTGTGATACAACCAGCATCTGCCAGATACTCTGTTCATCACAAACATTGTTTTTTTTATCAATAAGTAAGGAGCTTGAAATGACGTGGCAATCAATGAATCAATGTGTTGTAATCTGATGAGAGAATTGCCCTTGAGCACTAGCTTTCTGTATAACGCTGTCAAAGAGATGGATGAATGGATGACTCATTAGAAATAAGGAAGTGTTCTGTTGTTTGCTGCTAGAACGTTCACTCCCCGTTCACTCTTCTCTTTATCTAATTAACTTGTGCAAGTCAAAGGAACATATAGCTGTGATCTAAAAGGCAATAGAACCTCTGTAGGTCAAACGTACAATATAACAGAATTTCAGGGTATTAAAAGTTTAGTAAACAAATAACATTTAATGGTTTGTATGTATATATATTAATATATTTATATGTACATTTGCATGTATATTTACATAAGTTAATGTATTAATATATGCACATATGCATGTATATGCACGTATACATGCATATGTATATGTATATACATATAATTATATTTTGTGTTTCGTATACATATATGGATACGAATATGTAAGAATATATTTATAAATGTATGTACGTACATATGAATGTACATGTAGGTGGAGTAACATACTTATATATGTACGACTGTGTGTATATGTACATATATATACATGTACATATATGCATAATTATGGACATGCATGGCTGCAGTGTGATTTTAGTAATATTGTATATAGATTTAAAGGCAATGTTTGTAAATGCCTCAACCAACTATCTGTAGTGTAACTATATTTAATAATTTTTAATAGCGTTTTAGAGAACAAAAACTGAGCAACTAATTTCTGTGTGAGTTTTGTTAAATTTTAACATTTAAGTTTTATCCAAACTGGTTTATGACTCACTCAGTGTAAAATTATTGTCAATGTCCTCAACTTTGTTAATAGATGTAATTGCGGTTAGACAATGAAGTTTAGCAAATAATTCTACAATAAGGTCAAGGTTAGTTTTTTACTTGATGATTTATATAAATATATATTTATTTACTTTTAAAAATATATCAAATGTGTATATATACTTGAAAATTGATGTAAATATATATTGATAAGAGTTTTACTCTCTAGGATTGAGTTCATGTGCAAACTAATTTGGGTGTTTACAGTGCCAGAAAAAAGGGGAAAAATTAAATGGGCCTCACCCAACTCTTTATACTCAACATAATGCATGGATGATGGGTCTGTAAAGATACAACTCTTTATAGACGATCTCTAGATGCATAAAGTTGGATTGTGGAAAGATTTTTTATAGTTGCTTCAGTTGTATGGTATTCGTTTTGCTAAAAAAATATTTTGTAGATGAAATATTTTTATGAATACATTATATTAATTGTCACAGTTTGTTCACTCTGATAAAGTTATGTTGTTATAGAGCAACTTAATTGCTATCCAATCTATTATAGAGCAACTTGCTATCCAATCTATTATCGAGCAAGTTGCTATCCAATCTATTGTAGAGCAAGTTGCTATCCAATCTATTGTAGAGCAAGTTGCTATCCAATCTATTATAGAGCAACTTGCTATCCAATCTATTGTAGAGCAAGTTGCTATCCAATCTATTATAGAGCAACTTGCTATCCAATCTATTATAGCGCAACTTGCTATCCAATCTATTGTAGAGCAACTTGCTATCCAATCTATTATAGAGCAAGTTGCTATCCAATCTATTGTAGAGCAAGTTGCTGTCCAATCTATTATAGAGCAACTTGCTATCCAATCTATTGTAGAGCAAGTTGCTATCCAATCTATTATAGAGCAACTTGCTATCCAATCTATTATAGCGCAACTTGCTATCCAATCTATTGTAGAGCAACTTGCTATCCAATCTATTATAGAGCAAGTTGCTATCTAATCTATTGTAGAGCAAGTTGCTATCCAATCTATTATAGAGCAACTTGCTATCCAATCTATTGTAGAGCAAGTTGCTATCCAATCTATTATAGAGCAACTTGCTATCCAATCTATTATAGCGCAACTTGCTATCCAATCTATTGTAGAGCAACTTGCTATCCAATCTATTATAGAGCAAGTTGCTATCCAATCTATTGTAGAGCAAGTTGCTATCCAATCTATTGTAGAGCAACTTGCTATCCAATCTATTGTAGAGCAAGTTGCTATCCAATCTATTATAGAACAACCTGCTACCCAATCTATTATAGAATGACTTGCTATCCAATTAACGTTTAGTAAAGTAAAGTTAAAACAACAAAATCCTTGTGTTTTTTTTACTGTAGTGACTAGAATAACAGCCCTTTAAAGATAAACTTACACAAAGTGTTAGTTGATTTTATCAGAAAGTATTGGGTGTTTTTCTATCATTTACGTTTTTGATGTTTGAGGTTATCTGACTGCCAGGATGTTTCAAGATTAAAATTGACAAAACTTGGTCACAGTTAAAATACTGAGAAGAAAAAGGCGTGCAAAATGACATCACTAGTTGTTATTGTTGCTATGGTTAATATCAGCGATTGCTTTTAAGTTGCAGCGTTACGCGTCTCTGTTCTGCCAATCTTTTTGTAACTATAAATCTCATAATAGTACTTTCGCTTGAATGTGAGCATTTTAGTTGTGACCAAGTTTTATCAATTTTAATCTTGAAAAATGCGGACAGTCAGACATCTGGCAGTCAGACAACCTGAAACATAAAAAAAATCGGAAATGACAGAAGAATACCTATACTTTTTGATAGCATTTATTATAATTTTGTGTAAGTTGGTCTTCAAGCCTAGTTGCCTCTAGCTCTGTGTAGCCTCTAGCTCTGTGTAGCCTCTAGCTCTGTGTAGCCTCTAGCTCTGTGTAGCCTCTAGCTCTGTGTAGCCTCTAGCTCTGTGTAGCCTAAATTACCATCTGTACATTCAATGAGAACTATGTGGAAGCAAAACTATTTACTCATTTTAGTTACTGCTATTAAAAAGTGACCAAAGAATTTATTTTGCAAAATATCAGACAACGTTGGTCTCAGAAAGTTGATCGAAAGTACACAAAAATTTTCTCTTCTGATTTAAGCAACAAACCGAACTGGTTAAACCAGTTTATACCTTCACTCTTTAGCTTTATACTAACAAGTCAATCAAGTCTATTCTCACTGCCTCATAAACTCTGCATATAATTATTCAATAAATTTGACATTTTCAACTGAAGAGCACTTTGTGTGACGCTTTATAATATATTATATTTATAATATATTACATTTATAATATATTATATTTATATTTATAATATATTATATTTATAATATATTATATTTATAATATACAATTATATAATTTATGTATTAGCTGTTGTAATTAATAAAATATATAGAGTTATATGTACTGCAAAATTTCAAAAGTGACCAAAATATATATTACCAAATCATTTGTGATTTTGTTTTTATAAAATTTGTTTAAATATTACAAGACCAGCACAATGTTGGGCTAAAATATGATAAAGTGCATTTTTTCAAGTTTTATTGTATAGGCTTATACGAAGTACTGCTTTCATAGGCTTATACGAAGTACTGCTTTCATAGGCTTATACGAACTACTGCTTACATAGGCTTATACGAAGTACTGCTTACATAGGCTTATACAAACTACTGCTTACATAGGCTTATACGAACTACTGCTTTCATAGGCTTATACGAACTACTGCTTACATAGGCTTATACAAACTACTGCTTTCATAGGCTTATACCAAGTACTGCAATTGCAACTTACATAGCAATTAGCAATAAAAGTAATGGTGGACAAAATATAATTGCATCGCAGAACCAATAGCTGTGGTAGAAACTAAATTTAGTTTTGATAATGAAGAACAGGAAATTATGGCAATTTTTAAACTTTTAATTCTCGGCCATATTAGTAATGAATTCTGTTGACCTGCTGATCAATGAAGTGTTCATGCAGTCAGTCAGCACATTGACATAGAAATAGTAAAAGTAGAGTGCCTTTGACATAGAAATAGTAAAAGTAGAGTGCATTTGATGTAGAAATAGTAAAAGTAGAGTGCCTTTGATATAGAAATAGTAAAAGTAGAGTGCCTTTGATATAGAAATAGTAAAAGTAGACTGCCTTTGATATAGAAATAGTAAAAGTAGACTGCCTTTGATATAGAAATAGTAAAAGTAAAGTGCATTTGATATAGAAATAGTAAAAGTAGAGTGCATTTGATATAGAAATAGTAAAAGTAGAGTGCATTTGATATAGAAATAGTAAAAGTAGACTGCCTTTGATATAGAAATAGTAAAAGTAGAGTGCATTTGAAATAGAAATAGTAAAAGTAGAGTGCATTTGACATAGAAATAGTAAAAGTAGACTGCCTTTGATATAGAAATAGTAAAAGTAGACTGCCTTTGATATAGAAACAGTAAAAGTAAAGTGCATTTGATATAGAAATAGTAAAAGTAGACTGCATTTGAAATAGAAATAGTAAAAGTAGACTGCATTTGATATAGAAATAGTAAAAGTAGAGTGCATTTGATATAGAAATAGTAAAAGTAGAGTGCATTTGATATAGAAATAGTAAAAGTAGAGTGCATTTGATATAGAAATAGTAAAAGTAGACTGCCTTTGATATAGAAATAGTAAAAGTAGAGTGCATTTGATATAGAAATAGTAAAAGTAGAGCGCATTTGGCATAGAAATAGTAAAAGTAGAGTGCATTTGATATAGAAATAGTAAAAGTAGACTGCCTTTGATATAGAAATAGTAAAAGTAGAGTGCATTTGATATAGAAATAGTAAAAGTAGAGTGCATTTGATATAGAAATAGTAAAAGTAGAGTGCATTTGATATAGAAATAGTAAAAGTAGAGCGCATTTGGCATAGAAATAGTAAAAGTAGAGTGCATTTGATATAGAAATAGTAAAAGTAGACTGCCTTTGATATAGAAATAGTAAAAGTAGACTGCCTTTGATAAAGAAATAGTAAAAGTAGAGTGCCTTTGATATAGAAATAGTAAAAGTAGACTGCCTTTGATATAGAAATAGTAAAAGTAGACTGCATTTGATATAGAAATAGTAAAAGTAGAGTGCATTTGGCATAGAAATAGTAAAAGTAGAGTGCATTTGAAATAGAAATAGTAAAAGTAGAGTGCATTTGACATAGAAATAGTAAAAGTAGACTGCCTTTGATATAGAAATAGTAAAAGTAGAGTGCCTTTGACATAGAAATAGTAAAAGTAGAGTGCATTTGATATAGAAATAGTAAAAGTAGAGTGCATTTGATATAGAAATAATAAAATTAGACTGCCTTTGACATAAAAATAGTAAAAGTAGAGTGCATTTGATATAGAAATAATAAAATTAGACTGCCTTTGACATAAAAATAGTAAAAGTAGAGTGCCTTTGACATAGAAATAATAAAAGTAGAGTGAATTTGGCAAAGAAATAGTGAACGTAGAGTGCCTTTGACATAGAAATAATAAAAGTAGAGTGCCTTTGATATATAGAAATAATAAAAGTAGAGTGCCTTTGTTATAGAAATAGTAAAAGTAGAGTGCCGTTCTAATCTTATTTCAAATATTCAAGAAATGATCATTAACTTTTTTCTGGTAATTTGTTAATACCTTTAGTCGAATCCCCACTCTTCAGATTTAAGAGTTGCAAGGTTTCTCTTTATATACTTTTAAGAGCTGCAAGGTTTTTTCATTATATATTTCTAAGACGCGCAAGGTTTCTCTTTATATCCTTCTAAGAGTTGCAAGGTTTCTCTTTATATAATTCTAAGAGCTGCAAGGTTTATCTTTTTATACTTCTAAGAGCTGCAAGGATACTCTTTATATACTTCTAAGAGTTGCAAGGTTTCTCTTTATATACATGTACATCTAATAGTTTGAAGGTTTCTTTTTATATACTTCTAATAGTTACAAGGTTTCTCTTTATATACTTCTAAGACCTGCAGATTTCTCTTTATACATTTCTGAGGGCTGCAAGGTTTCTCTTTATATACTTCTAAGAGTTGCAAGGTTTCTCTTTATATACATCTAAGAGCTGCAAGGTTTCTCATTATATATTTCTCAGACCCGCAAGGTTTCTCTTTATATACTTCTAAGAGCTGCAAGGTTTCTCTTTATATACTTCTAATAGTTACAAGGTTTCTCTTTATATACTTCTAATAGTTACAAGGTTTCTCTTTACATGCTTCTAAGAGGTGCAAGGTTTCTCTTTTTATACTTCTAAGAGTTCACGGTTTCTCTTCATATACTTCTAATAGTTACAAGGTTTCTTTTTACATGCTTCTACGAGCTGCAAGGTTTCTCTTTTTATACTTCTAAGAGTTCAAGGTTTCCCTTCATATACTTCTAATAGTTACAAGGTTTCTTTTTATATACTTCTAAGAGTTGCAAGGTTTCGCTTTACATACTTCTAAGAGTTGCAAGGTTTCTCATTATATATTTTTAAGACCCGCAATGCTTCTCTTTATATACTTCTAAGATCTTTAAGTTTTCTCTTTTTATACTTTTGCCTTTTGTCAATAAGAATATTTTTGAAGAGTTGATAAGGCTGCAGTTGTGTTGCTAAGAAACAGGCTAAACCAGCTGCACCTACAGCCACACCTTAGCTGCCTGCCAAAAAGTACACCTTGGTGCCTGACAACATGTGTACAACTAAACTTCCTTCAGAACAAGCTTTCTCTGAATCATGATAGCAGTTTTTATTGGTGGTTTAGGCGTGACAGAGTATTTTAGCACAGTTGAAATAGCCTGACCAGCAAACATGTCATGAACTCATGTTAACTTGGCCCAGCCAATATACACTGGCGAGTTGTGGCTCTGTTGATTTGATATGTTTGAGTGGTAGATGTGCTGAGGGGTAGAGTGAAAGAAAGCGTCCGGGAAAGAGGGTTCCATAAGAGAGGGAGTGAAGATAGACAATGTAAATAGATGAAAGCATGTGGATGCTCAGGAGCACAGTCTTTCATGGCTGACTATTAAGAGATCAAGAGAAACATTAAGCCTGTGAGTCAACATATTCCCTCAGTCATTCCTTCTGCCTGTAGTTAGGCTGAGGAAGTGCCAAGAATTCCATCTCCTGCAGATCTTCTCGTAAACAAAATACTAGCTAGTCTTTGCCATCAACAGATGACGACTGGTCACATGGCAGAAGCTGGCAATGAGTAAATTACTAAACATCAGCTATAAATAACTATTATATAGTTGATTAGCGCCACTGGGAAGGATGGGAACGCTCTTACTCGTTCTGGAGTCGATATGTTGCAAGGCTGTTTATGTAAGAATCCGTTGCTCTGCGATGTTCATCTGCTAGTTTCTAGCCTTAAGAAAAAAGCCTTTTTTATTGTACACGTGACCAAAGCCAAGAGCCGATTGCATAATAACGTCTTTTGATAGATTTACGATCAGGAAATATTTGTTAACCCACGTAAGAGAAACCATCTCAGATATTATATACAGAAATAGCTTGGCAAAATATCTGCATCTAATATCTACAGATGTATACTTTATATATATACTTTATATACTTCTAAGAGCTGCAAGGTTTCTCTTTATGTACTTCTAAGAGCTGCAAGGTTTCTCTTTATATACTTCTAAGAGTTGCAAGGTTTCTCTTTAAATACTTCTAAGAGCTGCAAGGTTTCTCTTTATATACTTCTAAGAGTTGCAAGGTTTCTCTTTAAATACTTCTAAGAGCTGCAAGGTTTCTCTTTATATACTTCTAAGAGCTGCAAGGTTTCTCTTTATATACTTCTAAGAGCTGCAAGGTTTCTCTTTATGTACTTCTAAGAGCTGCAAGGTTTCTCTTTATATACTTCTAAGAGCTGCAAGATTTCTCTTTATATACTTCTAAGAGCTGCAAGGATTCTAGTAGCTATCTAATATCTACAGATAGCTACTAAACTGTACTTCTTTGTCTAAAATGTTTTTAACATTTTTTAAAACACTGCTTGCGCTAAGCCTGCTCTCCTTGGGCAGCATTTGTTGACGTAGCCATGAATTGTAAAATACTATTTGATACAACAGATAATACTAACTTCATTCTAAAAACTTTTGGTGTACATGGCATGAAATACTACTGATTATACGAATCATTAAAAATGACCATTATTCCCATTATTAGCTAATAGTACTCTAGCACTCTGGCCAATGAGAGATTGTCATGTGCAATAGCCCCAATTATTCTGCATGGCAGTTAGTAGTCGGTAGTTAGTAGTGTGACTGCCTGCGAAACTCAGTGTCCAAGTTTGATTCCATCGCAAAGCAACTTTTCTCCTAACCTCTCAGCGTGGCTTCTGACAGACGACAGATGTTGGCAGCTCTCAAATTGTCATGAGTACACTTACCTCAAAATGCAATAAGGTGGGCAAGTAGTGAAGATGGTAGCGCGCTAGGCATCAAGTCTAAATATCTGGGTTTGATTCTTGAGTGGTGCATTCGTTTTTCCTAGCATAGCTTCGGACAGTCACAGCTCTTATTATGGTAAAGATTGTGATGGACGATTAAGTTATTTGCCAAATGCAGTGGTGGAATAGTTCTTGTTTTGAAAAGGTAAGAATCATAAAACACAAAATATAGAGCGGTAATTTCACAAAAAGTTTTATATTAGCCACAAAATCCATCACAATTGTGTTGAGGTCAATGAAACCTAGAGTTGTCTTTTTTATGTCGGTTTTAACACAGTACAGTTAACACAGTACAGTTAATACAGTACAGTTAACACAGTACAGTTAACACAGTACAGTTAACACAGTACAGTTAACACAGTACAGTTAACACAGTACAGTTAACACAGTACAGTTAATACAGTACAGTTAACACAGTACTGTAACACCTTGAGATGTGAGTGTCCAGACGTATGAGCAATTTGAGATGTAAAGAAAACCCCGAGCAAATGATTGCCTTTAGATACGAGGATCTCGATGCGGTCACTAAGCGGTCGAGTTTGCTTATGAGAACAACATCAATCGGTCTTTCTCGTTGAGTTTTAAAAGGTTTTTATAAGGTTGACTAAAACTGAAGATTAAAATGAGTCAGAAAGCGAGGCAACAAAGCCAAATGAAGGAAATTAAAAAGTCGAACTTGAAATTAGAATCAGAAATAAGTGGAACGTAAGATCAAATCTTATTTATGTATAACATGTTACATAGTATCAGAGAAGTGTAGCATATCAAATGTGTTGCTGTTATACCTCTGTTATATACTCTCTCATACCTCCATTAGCCGCTAATGTCAATCTCTAGGGTAAGAGCTCCATACAGTTCCCTATATAATAATGTCACATTTAATGGCAGATCATAACCACTAGATAGGTATTTTTTACTTTTTACAATTAAAACACATTTTTCCACTGTAATATCCCGCTTTTAATCGTTTTTTTTAACCGATCAAGTACTGTATGTTATACAGCATGCAGTTATAGTAACTGACCGATCAAGTACTGTATGTTATACAGCATGCAGTTACAGTAACTGACCGATCAAGTACTGTATGTTATACAGCATGCAGTTATAGTAACTGACCGATCAAGTGCTGTATGTTATACAGCATGCAGTTATAGTAACTGACCGATCAAGTACTGTATGTTATACAGCATGCAGTTATAATAACTGACCGATCAAGTACTGTATGTTATGCATAAACATTCTATGGACAGCTAAAACATTAAAAGGGCAAACATCATGACTAGAATGGGACGGCAGGAACCTTTGTGAAAGCCAATAAAAAACTCTGTTGGTAACCCAATGAACATTGGTTGCTAGTACAAGTAACATCTGTACAGAAGATACTATAGTGAATGAAAATCAAACTTGTTAGTTTAATTTTAAACTTTGTTTGACCAAATGCATCTGAATATGTATTCATAATTCAACCATAAGATGCTACTATACGCACTAGGATATGCTAAACAAGGAAGAGTTACTTCCTGGTTGTCACGGCTCATTTGATATGCAGTTCAGCCTGTTCAGTCTCACATCTTGAACAACACGTAATCTGAACAGAAGAAAACCTTTTTGTAGGTACTGAACAAAAATCAGAACTTGAATATCTTTAACACCGAACTAAACTGAGAGTATGTGGCGATGAGTATGCATCTCACTTGACAGCCTTTTTTTAACTTTAATATTCAGAAATAGCCTTTTGTATGTTGATGTTCTTACAATTGGTAAAAATAAAATTGCTTTTAATATCCTTATTACCATTGATCTCTTACCATTGATCTCTTACCATTGATCTCTTACCATTGATTTCTTACCATTGATCTCTTACCATTGATTTCTTACCATTGATCTCTTACCATTGATCTCTTACCAATGATATCTTACCATTGATCTCTTACCATTGGTCTCTTACCATTGATATCTTACCATTGATCTCTTACCATTGATCTCTTACTATTGATCTCTTACCATTGATATCTTACCATTGATATCTTACCATTGATCTCTTACCATTGATCTCTTACCATTGATCTCTTACCATTGATATCTTACCATTGATATCTTACCATTGATATCTTACCATTGATCTCTTACCATTGATCTCTTACCGTTGTTCTCTTACCGTTGTTCTCTTACCATTGATATCTTACCATTGATATCTTACCATTGATCTCTTACCATTGATCTCTTACCATTGATATCTTACCATTGATCTCTTACCATTGATCTCTTACCATTGATATCTTACCATTGATCTCTTACCATTGATCTCTTACCATTGATCTCTTACCATTGATATCTTACCATTGATATCTTACCATTGATCTCTTACCATTGATCTCTTACCATTGATCTCTTACCATTGATATCTTACCATTGATATCTTACCATTGATCTCTTACCATTGATCTCTTACCATTGATCTCTTACCATTGATCTCTTACCATTGATCTCTTACCATTGATATCTTACCATTGACATCTTACCATTGATCTCTTACCATTGATCTCTTACCATTGATATCTTACCATTGATCTCTTACCATTGATCTCTTACCATTGATCTCTTACCATTGATATCTTACCATTGATCTCTTACCATTGATATCTTATCATTGATATCTTATGAAGTGCCATCTATCTTCACTATAACAGGAGCGTAAGACAATCATTTCCGCTGCGTAGGAATCAAACTCAGATATTCAGTGTCAAGGTCAGTTTCAAGGTCACGTAAGCTATCCCTGCGCTGCTCAACTAAGTGTTAAGATAGCCGCAAAATGCTATTAAATAGCATGCTATAAATCTGTGTATATAAGATTATAGCATGCTATAATCTTTATAAGTTATACGACAATAATCTGTCGACTGATACAAATATGTATTAATGAACAAGTGACATAAACAAACCACACTTATATTACATGCAGAAACAAGTTTGACGTTTTTAAAACAAAAAATTTTTTCCATTGTTTGCTTGTCTAGCTGCGTTCTGATTGTTGCTTTTGATGGAATGAACATCTTTTAGTTGTCCAATACTTTCCACGATATCTTTTGGCTACAACTCTTTTTCTGCAGTGCTGAACCAGTCAATATTAGCATCCAAACAATTTTTCGGCAGAGTAAAACTTTTCCGTGCTGCATTTAGTACTGATGCAGTGCTAAAGGCTTGCTCGCTAAACGTATAACCTTTGGTCAAAAACTTACGAACCGGTTTTATATGCATGTCCTTCAAAGTATTACGATCGTATTAAATAAGGAACTACTATTAGCCTGAGATAATTAATAGTTATTTCTATGGCGTTGCTTTTTAAGTTCCATCTACTATCGTAATTTTAAGCTGTTTTTATATACAGTATGTAGGCTAGTTTGAAGTAGAAAGACCGCGTTAAACACAGAGCTACTACTAGCCTGAGACCGTTATTGTTTATTGCTACGGTGTGCATTCAAAGCTTTAACGAAGAAAATGAAAAGCTTTGGAATTGGACAACGAAAGAATTAACTGTTATTGATATAAACGATTAATTATTAATACGATTTTGTGTACATTTTTATACTGATCAATTAATAATATGAGCTCGGAAAGATCAAATAATGTAAAAGTGACAGTCAACTGGAAGTGGCGTTCAATTGGAGAGTGGCTGTCTATTTTCAACCCTTCTCTCAGGGTGGCGGTCAATTGGTGGTGGCATTCAATTAGAGGTTTTACGGTATTTATATACGGATACCGATACAGATACCGATACAGATTACGGTACACGTAATCACGTATTATACACATGCATGTTTTTTGCATACATATATGAATGTGCATGATAAATCCTTAGGTTGTGTAGAAACGAGAGGTTGACTTGTCTCTTACAATCTATTTAATAAACTGACAGCATACAAGAAGATAGCAAGCCATGCCATATTAGGAGAATCAGACACTCTAAGCAAAAAACAACAATTGCGTAAGTAGGTCATTTCTGCTAGCTGGCTGACCTTGGGGAATAAAACATAACACTCCTCCTGCACAAAATACAAAATACTAAATTTAATGTAATTATTGAAAGTTGTATTTTGAGTAACAAGCGAACATAGTGTCTTGAGCACGAGCTCGAATGTTGTGACTGGTTAGCCCCACCGGCTATCAAGGTTAATACAAGGTGAGTTAAGTTAATAGTTTGATGCGTCATAGTAATCAGGTTTACGATGGTTACGTCGTGGGTATCTGGGTGAGTTGGATGCCAAAACGGGTTGTTGTGGCTCAGGAACAGCAGCTGGTAGATTCTGGGGTATCGGAATATTGTTGTCAACAACATACACTCTTGGTTGCAGTTGATTGATATGGCGTCGCCAAATACCTCTATCTGTGTAGACCTCATACATTACACCACCAACTTTTGATGTTACTTTGCCTTGTAGCCATTTTGGTCCTCCTCTTTAGTTTCAGGCATAGACCAATGAGTCAACTTCGTACTTGGTGCTAGTCGTCAGAGCTTGGTTGGGTGATTTGGTTAATTGGGATGGTCCGAGCAATGAGAGCATATTGCGAGGTTGCCTACCATAAAGTATTTCAACCGGTGACTTCAAATTTAGCCCTGGGTGTGGCATACATCTGTAGGTGCTTAGAAACTTTTGAAGGGCAATCTTTGGCGATTCTCCTCCCGCACAAGTCTTTTCAATGCTTCTTTTTAGTGACTGCACAAATCTTTCTGCTTCACCGTTAGAAGCTGGATGAAACGGTGCCGATGTGAGATGGTGTATGCTGAGCTTTCTACAAAACTCCTCAAACTCATCTGATACAAACTGTCTGCCATTGTTCGTTACTATAGATTCGGGAAGTCCTTCTGTTATAAAAATATGGCGCAGCATAGCAATAGTGTGGGACGATGTCGTGCTTCCTACATCCATAATAGCTACATATGGATATTTAGAGTATGAGTCAACACACAGTAGCCACATTTTGTCTTTAAAGGGTCCAGCAAAATCAAGGTGAATTCTTTCCCATCGTTTCTGAGATACTGGCCATGCAGAGTATGTTTGTTGTGGTTCATTAGCTAAGAGTCAGCATGGTTCACAGGTTCTAACCATGTGCTCAATGTCCTTGCCAATGGAAGGCCACCACACATAGTGACGAGCGAGCTGCTTCATTCTAACGATTCCCTAATGGGATGTGTGCAGTGTATCAAGGACCTGAGAAATGATATTTCTGGGAATAACTGCTCTGGTGTGTGCATCTCGTTGTACCAACAGTATTCCTTTATGCATAAATAAAGAATCTTTCATTCTCAGATAGGGGAGTAGATGCAAAAGGTCTCTTGGCAGTTTCTTTGGCCAGTTACCCTGCGTGATCTAGCCTCTGACTAATTCAAGGTCAGCATCTTTTGTCGTTTCGTGCAGGATTAAGGAAGCATCAAGTGGTGAGTCCACCAAATCCTCTTGAATCATATGCGATATTTCCTCACTATCACGAGCTTCTTGTGAATCAAAAACAATGGCTGGGCTGGGCCTTGGGGTAAGCGAGAAAGGCCGTCGGCATTGCCGTGTTGTTGAGTTGGTTTATATCGAATATCATATTGGTAGGCCATGAGAGTCAGTGCCCATCTCTGGAGTCTTTGAGCGGTGAGCAATGGGATGTGTTTGTCAGGGGAAAATATGGCAACTAAAGGCTCATGGTCTGTGACAAGGGCGAATTTACGACCAAATAAGTATTGTCTGAATTTGCTCACACCATAGATAATGCTCAGCCCTTCTTTTTCAATCTGTGAGTAATTGCGTTGTGGTGCGTTTAACGTTTTTGAAGCATGAGCTATTGGTCTTTCTACGCCATTTTCTTCCTGTAGCAGTACTGCACCGATGCCATACTGTGATGCATCTGTGGATAAAATTACGGCTTTGTTAGAGTCAAAATGAGTCAGCTGGGTAGTGTGAATAACATCTTGCTTTAGCTGTTAAAATGATTTCTCACACTGTGGTGTCCACTGAAAAGTAACATTTTTGCAAAGCAGTCTATTGAGTGGAGCTGCTTTGTCTGCGAGGCTTCCTATGAACCTGCCATAGTAGTTGATTTTTCCCAGGAAAGCCTTAACTTCATGGAAATTCTGAGGTTTTGGTAGACGCTCGAGAGCAGCTATGGCTTCATTGGATGGTGTTTTACCATTTTTGTCAATGTGGTGGCCCAGATAGTCCACAGAGGTTTTGAAGAACTGACATTTTGACTGCTGGATACAGAAGCCATACTTTTGGAGTCTTTTTAGCAGTTTGTCTAGATTGCTCCAGTGTTTTTCACTGGTGCTGCCAGTTACTATGAGGTTATCCAGGTATGCAGCAACACCTGGTAAATCACTAGTCATTGTGTCCATGCATCTTTGAAACTGGGCGGGACTGCATGCAACCCCAAAGCACATTCTAGTATAACGAAAAAGCCGCAATGGTGTATTGATGACGCAAAGTTGCTTAGCTTGTTCGTCTAACTCTATCTGCAAATAGGCATCGGCAAGATCGATTTTGGTGAAACGTTGGCCGCCTTGAGGTTTTTCCATAAGCTCATCTAATTTTGGCAAAGGGTGGCTGGTCAACAGATATCTGTTTGTTTAGCATTCTAAAGTCCCCACAAATTCTCACTTTTCCATTAGGTTTTGATACGGCCACAATTGGTGCCGCATAGTTGCTGAAATCAATATGTTCCAACACTCCTGCTTGGACTAAACGCTCAATTTCTAGTTTCACAGCTTCCCGTCGGGAAAATGGTACTTCTCTTGGCTTGAAAAAAACAGACTGTGATTTTTCTTTGAGGTGTATTGAAGCTTTCAGTTTTTTACAGCGTCCCAATCTTTTGTTGAACACTTCTAGATATTTTGTTGCCAGTGCACTGACTTTACCTGCCAAACCCTCAACCAGGTCGCTTTGAATTGTGTTTACATTTTCTAACACCACTGACAAGCCCATCTGTGACAAGCCGAAAAGATCACTCCAGTTTAAGCCAAATAGGTTAGATCCTGCAGGTGTATCGACTACTAACAAACGCAGGTTTTGTTTTACCTAGGATCCAACTCCAACATCTACATAGCATTCTCCTTTGACTTGAAGTCTGCGGACCCCATACCCACTGACACAAGTTTTTGTTTCCGCCAGTTGCGGTGAACCGAGTTGTTTATATCCTTCCAAGCCTATCATGGAACATGTAGCTCCAGTGTCCCACTGAAATTTGGCGTCGATTCCAATGACCTTTAGATTTACCCAGATTTGTTTTCCAACTCGTTCAATTATGTCTACCTTTGTTTTCTGCTGGGCATGTCTTGTAGTGTCACGGCTATGCCTAACTGTGCACACTGATTCTTCAGCTAGGTTTGAGTTTTGGACTTCAGCCTTTGTAGATTGCCCACCCTTCGATTTGCAAACAGGCGAGATATGCCCTTTTCTGGTGCAGATTCTACAAACGATTTCTCTACAAGGGCAATCTTTGCAATTGTGTTTGATAAAACAACTCGGACAGGATTTTAGCGAGTTAGAATTAGAGTTTCTTTGGTTACTACTTTGAGCGCTTTGGGCTCGTCTGGTTCTCTGTTCATATGTGTCAGACATTCTGTTAACCGAATCTGGAGGTAGTTCATTGAACTCACCTTTCAGCACTCTATCCGTTTCCGTAGTTTTGATGTATGTTACGGCTTTAGCGAGCACATCATCAAGGGTAGGGTTGTTGTCCAGTAAGCACTGGCGTCTGACATCAGCGTGGGGTGTTTCTTTGATTATGACGTCTTTAATCTGATCATCTACATAGCTCTGACCACAGCCATTATTTTTGCAAGTAAAATTACAGTGGCGTGCTAAGCCCTGTAACTCTGCAGCCCAATCAGCATACGTTTGATTCTTTTTCATTTTACACTGATAGAACTCATACCGTGCTGCTTGTATATGAACACTATCCTTATAGTGGTTGGTTAGTTTCTGTGTTAGCTCAGTAAAAGATTTTGTCGTTATATCTTCTGAGCTGAACAGGTTCATCATTAGGTCATACGTTGGCGCACCTACCCAAGACAGCAAGCAGGCTCGCTTTTGTTTAGCATCAGTAACATTGTAAACAGCAAAGTGTTGGTTAAAACGTTCCAAATAAATTTGCCATTTCTCAGTCTCCTTGTCAAACGTGTCAAACTTCGGAATAGTTGGAGTGGAATTCGTACCTTGCAATGTTCTTGTTTCCGATTTCTCTATCAGCTCTAGCATTTGTGTCTGGAACAGAACCTGCTGCTGCTGCATAGCACCCATCATTGCCTTAACCGTATCCTCCATTGTCCACTTAAGCGTTTATTTAATTAAGAGTTTTTTGATAGACATATCCCACTTCTAACACCAGTGATAAATCCTTAGGTTGTGTAGAAACGAGAGGTTGACTTGTCTCTTACAATCTATTTAATAAACTGACAGCATACAAGAAGATAGCAAGCCATGCCATATTAGGAGAATCAGACACTCTAAGCAAAAAACAACAATTGCGTAAGTAGGTCATTTCTGCTAGCTGGCTGACCTTGGGGAATAAGACATAACAGTGCATATGTATGAATATATTTATAAATGTATGTACATATGGATGTATATGTACGTGAAGCAATATACCTATATAATCAAATTTGTACATGTGTGTGTCTTCCCATCAAGTTACAAATTAAGTTCACTAACTAATCAACTGTATGATTAGTTAGAAAAGGTAAAAGGGATTAACTCTATTCCCATTGACATGCAATAGAAGTATAACATGGTTTTACAATAGTGTTAGCATTGAAGTGAAAGAATAGCAGGTAAAGTCGTCTGCTCGTATGACTTCAAGTACGATCAAACTTCAACATTCTGGCATCTGCTTCATATATATATATATATATATATATATATATATATATATATATATATATATATATATATATATATATATATATATATATATATATATATTATATATATATATAATATATATATAATATATATATAGACTAGTAATATAGTATCTATATACTGTATTAGCTAAAATGTATATATATATATATTTTAGAAATGTATATATATACATTTCTAATATACATTTCTATATACAAAATTTATATATATATAAATTTTAAGAAATGCATATCATCTATATATATATTTATCAAAGTATGTCCGTGTGCATGTCGTATGTCTGTCTGCATTCCGGCTATAGCTATTATTAGAATAATTGCAGCTAGACAACGATGCTGACGCAATGTCATGGAGTACAGTCATTAGAATCCTAGCAGCTTACTGCAATTTTCCATTGGCATTGTACCAGGCTCACAGCTTGAAAGTTACAGTTGTTTGACAAAGTTTTAAAACCTTTACAGTTGTTTTCATTTTTCTCTTAATTTATTTAAACTACACAAAACACTTCTCTCATGATATGTAGTTTGAAAGTTAGAATAGTAAATGTTGTGATATGTTAAATACAAATCAATATTCTGTTCAGACTTCTTTATTCTCTGGGCAACGCCGGGTAGCACAGCTAGTATATATATATTTCTCAAAATTAGTGTGTGTTTGTGGATAGCTATTAAAATCTTGCATTAAAAGCTCACTGATTGCTGTATTTGAACTCCCAGTTATTACAACTACTATCTTCCAATCCATGCGCTTAACCACTGAGCTCTATAGCGACCTTATAAATTTGTTGCATTTATTATGTAGTGTATATTATACAGACACGCATACAGTGCAAAAGTACATACCAAATGGGCAATTTTTGTTATTATTGCATTTGAAAAACTAAGTTTTTGCTACATTATTTATTTTTTTAATTTGAAATTTTTAAATGTGCCATTTCAATTTCAAATAGAGGATAGACATCTATTTCCTGTTTTTCGTAAGGTTTGATTCCTAAATCAGTAAAAGGAAATATTTTTCACCCGGAAAACTGTATTATCTTGAGTAGGAATAGCCTCTACATTCTCTCTCCGTTCGGTCAGACAAAGACAGTCCGATATCTCATTTTCACATTTGTACAAGTATCGAAAGGTACCAATGTCGTCGTATTCAAAGTTTTGATAGATAGCGTCTGCTAAAACAGTAACCTTTTTTCTATACACACACACACACTTCTATGCACAAATTGTTATTATTAATTCAACGTGTTCAGGATTTTTATTTTGTTGGCTCAATTTGTATTAATTGTATCATTACCAAATCATCATTTATTTTAATCGTAGCAAAACAGAGTTAGTTTAGCTATTACTTACTAATTATTTCACATTTACATTTAAACACTGTTATATGTAATTGTTTTATGTTGTTTCTTAATCTATTTGACCTGCACAAAACATTTCTCATAGTATGAAATTCGAAAGTAACAGTTGTTTGAAAAAGTTTGAAAACCTTTACAGTTGTTTTATTTTTCTCCTAATTTGTTTAAACTGCTCAAAACATTTTTCTCATGATATGTAGTTTGAAAGTTAGAATGGTAACTTTTGTTATGTATATGTTAAATAAAAATAAATTTTCTGTGCAAAGACTTTTATTACTCAGGCAACACCAGGCATTCATCCAGTATCCTCATATTGAAGAAACATCAATAAGTTTAAAAGCTTGTTGCTGTTTCTCAACCAATAAGTTTACAAATTATTCATCATTCTATTATCCATTATTGTTCTTACTTGTAAATGTAAAATTGGTCAAAATATTACTTCATTGCATAAAGAAAATCTCAGCTAACCATACTAAGCATTTCCTCAGCTCAAACAAAAGATTTTTAAGTTACAAATATTTTTGAGCGCAAGCAGCTCTTTTATATCTGAGTGTTGGAATTGTTTCTCTTGTCATGATTTCTTAATTCCACCCTTGTCGTTGAAGACGACTACTCGCGTTCCCTTTGTCTCTGGTCAGCCATGGCCTGGTGGTCTGGAACACTTGACCTGCAAACAACAGGTCAGGGTTCAAGTCCTATAATAGGCCTGATGGTGGTGATGGATGGTGGTGGTGACATCCAACCTTAAAGCACCGATTGAGGTTCAATCATAAAAAAGGCACTGGTGTGTACAATAATGACAAAAAACCTTAAATTAGTTTCTGCAACTGGGCATGTTTCCAGTCGTCGAGGTTCCCTTGTCACTGGACTCAGACATGTCTAGCTAAGATCACAGATCCATTGTTTGTACAACACTGGCTCTGCTTGCAGATATATAAATACAATAAATGTCACTTTAATGATAATCATTTTATTTCAAACGGAAATGTTTTCCAAATTAAGCCAAACAAGAATCATTAAACAAAAAGAGGGCAACAGTTATCCAAGAAAATCAAACAAATGGTTTGATACATAGCGTTTAAAATATCTTTCTCTTTTAAAAGATATTTTAAGGATATTAGGTGGAAGATTGTTAAAGCAGCTTGCAATGATATCTTCAAAATAATTGTAAGAAATTGTATGCAAAAAAATAAACAAATATATTTTTTGCTTGTCGCTATGCTTTTAAGGGAAAGAGCAAAAGTAAAAATATAACAATAAATGAACAATATGACAAATTAAATAAATTGTCTTAATATAATTATGTTGAATTTTATTAATTTTTGCTGTTGTTGTTAAGCAAAGGGTTTTTACAGAAGTATTTATGGTATCATAATTGATACGACTAGAAATTCCCCTGTCATACAGCCCACGACCAAAGAGATATTGGAAAAAGGAAAGGGTACTGATGGTTGAGAAATGCAATATTAGCAGTCAAATAGCACTGCAGTGCAATAGGAGAACTGCAATGGTAGCTGCAATGGTAGCTGTAATGTACTGGGTATCATTATGTACAACAAACAGCAATAATGAAAGAAAAGATGATATGTTTATATCTCTCCCCCTGCAATAGGAGAAATGCAATATTGGCCAATATTAGAAGTAAAATGCACTGATATTATTAGAATAACCAACATTATTGATATAGTAATAATATAAAACCAATGCACTATTTTGTTTACATTTCAAAACGTCATAGCTAACAATATCAAGAAGTGATATTTATATAGATTTTTAGAAAATCTATTTAAAAAATTGTTTGGTCATGACAAGCAGCAATAATGAAAGGAAAAGATTATGTTTATATCTCTCCCCTGCAATAGGAGAAGTACAATATTAGAAGTAAAATGCATTGATATTATTAGAATAACCAATATTATTAATATAGTAATAATATAAAACCAATGCACTATTTTGTTTACATTTCAAAACGTCATAGCTAACAATATCAAGAAGTGATATTTATATAGATTTTTAGAAAATCTATTTAAAAAAGTGTTTGGTCATGACAAACAGCAATAATGAAAGGAAAAGATTATATATTTATATCTCTTCCCCTGCAATAGGAGAAATGCAATATTAGAAGTAAAATGCACTCATATTATTAGAATAACCAATATTATTAATATAGTAATACAGTAATAATAGAAAACCAATGCACAGTTTTGTTTACATTTAAAAACGTTTACATTTAAAAACTTTTGAAAAACTTTCATGAAATGATTTCAGTACTCCTACGTTAATTACAGAAACCTTCAGCAATTCTACATACAATGCTATAGACTGGTGAAATGTGGGCAGTATTTTTCCGTGAAATGCGCACCATTTAATCATTATATTCTCTGTCGCTCTGCGTTTCAATTTCCGGTCTTAACTTTTATTAAACCAAGCTCTTCAAGCGTTTTGTGAAGAATTTCAGCCAAATTAATTTGTCTATTTGTGTATAATCCGATCAGATGGGTAAATTTTAAGATAATACCGACGGTATACAAAGACTTGGTAATATATTTAAATAGGTTTATATGTGTTTTGTATCGTTATTATACTTTAACGGCTCTACAAAACGATGGTTAAATTTGTTGATGAGATTTCAAAACAAGGGTTCGTCTCATTGTTAATGAATACTTTTCGTAAGTTGTGTGCACATGTATTTATCATAAAAACTCTCAAACATCGCATCCGCTCGTTTGGTCGTGGGAAAAACACAAAACCGATGATTATCTCACCATATTGATAAACCTTGTAAAATAATCTGGTTTGTTGTTGCGATGCAGCTGCTAAGTTGTTCTGTTGTGAGTTCTGAAAGTAACGTGAGGTGGTGAGGTGGACTAGAATAGCTCGTGTTTACCCGTCCTGTATTGGAATACTTATTTTAAAATTTTGATTATTAGTACCTGGCAGTTTAGTGTGTCGAGAGAGATTGTCAGGTGTGCCAATAATGTACAAAGAATAACACTAATATGAACAATAATTGTCAACCCTGAACAATTGGTGCAGATAATAACATGCTAGGTGGCTATGCCATATGTTGCAGTTTAAAACCCGCACGATGCGATCTTTTTTTCTAACCTTTAAGTGTGGCAGACGGGCGGATGACACGGGTCAAGATTATTATAGTAAAGATTCCTAATAATATTGTAATTAATATTATTAAATTATATTAAATATAATATTATTTAATTACTATTAAAGGATAATAATTATCATTGAAAAACTGAATTAAGCCAACAATTGAAACGAACAAACCTCAACTCATAGAGAGTGCTGAGAACATTTATGTTAAGAGTTATGCCCTCTTGTGTAAAGGCAGAAGAACTAAATCTAAGACCTGCTTGTAACCCACTCTCTTTATCATCTCATGCATTATACATAAGTCATCATGGTAACCTCCTTTGTAACAATTTCTGCTTTTAAATAAGTAGATATCGGGTTTCTTCACAATGATGGTATGTTTTTTAATCACGTCCTGTGTAAATTATAGATGGTGAAAATGAATTGTCACCAATTTTAGGCAACAGTAATTGCCGGTGAATGCCTACAATACACCTTGCTCAATGCAAAGTTCCTATGGAGTTGTTTTTCCATGAAATTACAAATAAATTTCCCTAACTAATCGATTGTTTGATCAAAGTAAAAAGGGATTAGGTTTAACTCCATTTCCATAAACTCATAGTGACAGTAAAAAGATTTTAAAGTTTTATTTCTCATTAAAGAGATCTTTTAGCGTTGGAAAATGAAACAACTCTGCTAACAAATTTAAACTTTGAAGTAAATGTCGAAAAAAATTATATATTACTAGATGAAACTATATACTATATTATATTACTAAGCTATTTTACCTAGTGTTTATTGGGTAATAAAATAATTACCCAATAAATTTGAGTACCTAGTAAAGTAACTTTACTAAAGTAAAACTATTAACTTACTATAATAAGGGTCATGTCCTACATCTGAAGCTAGCTTGTGACCATGTGTTCTTCATAATGATCTATAGCGGTGAATGCTTATGCCATAGCATGGCAAAGGTGGCATAATCATTGTTAATGCTTATACAGCGAGAAGGGGAAGTGGAAGTCATGCAGCTCATTTGTAGTGAACAATATAAGATAGCAGACTTAATAGTACACAACTTCAGTAGTGTACAATTTTATAACAGGGGAGACAAGCCTCAATATATCATGTCTCAACAGGGGAGTTACGTCTTAATGTATGTACATTACCATGCCTCAACAGGGCAGATAGAGTCTTAATGTATCATAACTCAGCAGGAAAGATAAGCCTTAATATATCACACCTGTTGTTTTTGAAGGAAATGCTATAGATCACCGTTGTGCAGAATTTTCCACAGTTGTAGATTACTAGTTCTGTAATTTTGCAAAAAATCAGTGTTATCTTAAAAGCCTCTTACAGGCGCAACATTTTCATTTCTCATTTTAGTTATAGTAATGTAAAGTAAATGGCCTCTCAACCTTTGACCTCAAAATCCTTGGATGCAATAGCGTGCAAGCTGAGAAGGAATCAAGAGTTGAAACTTAGACGCGCAGTTTGTGACTCCAGCCTGAGTATCAATACAGACAAAGAGAAAAAACAGAGAAACAATGACAAGCACGTACCACTGGTCTCCATGGTAAGTAGGGGAACCTGATAAGGGCCGCTACTATTCTGGACTGCTGACTTTTTTACACTTTTTATAGTCTTGTAATGCTCTAAGCATGCTACAAGCAATTTCTAACTATTGCATTTATGGTCACAAATGACCTGAACGTCTCAGAAAACTCTGATCTTTTAAAAGGTAAGAATTGTCTTCTCGGTATATTTCGCACCTGATTATTAGTTGATTATTAGCCGAAATCTTTCTATGCATTCATGAGAGTCTTTTATTGTTTTTGCGGTTATTTTTTTAGTAGCAAGAGAATGAAAATAGGAATTTTTTTTATTCATGATCAAGAAAGTTATGAACAAAAAAATATAACAACGTAACAAAAACAAACATAAAAATAACAAAAACTATTCTTGCAGAAATAGATTAGATTAGAATTATAGAAATAGATTAGAATGATTAATCTACAAGATTTACAGTGAAAATAAAGCATCTTTATTTTACCTTACTTTGAACACTTCATCCTTAATTATATACCAAGTTTTGTTTAACCTGAGAGCCATGTTCTTTGGTGTCCTTGATGTATGTTCTTTGGTGTCCTTGATGCATGTTCTTTGGTGTCCTTGATGCATGTTCTTTGGTGTCCTTGATGTATGCTCTTTGGTGTCCTTGATGCATGTTCTTTGGTGTCCTTGATGCATGTTCTTTGGTGTCCTTGATGCATGTTCTTTGGTGTCCTTGATGTATGCTCTTTGGTGTCCTTGATGTATGCTCTTTGGTGTCCTTGATGCATGCTTATAGCAGTTCACCAGTTTAACTTAGTAAATCTCTTTTTTCTCTAATGGCTTAACTGTCAATAGAAAGTTATTTTTGAGTTACTGTTAAACCTTTTGCTCCATGTAACCTGAGTCTTACAATTTTATTGCTAATTGTGTTACTATCAGAAGCTTTCCGTAATACGATAGATCGCAACTTTTCTCTAACCTGTCACAAGCTAGTCAAACTAACAATCACCAATCTAAACCTCAAGATGATTACGAGGTCGACTAACACGCCATTAGCCTAACCAGAAGTGGCAGCTACTAACATGCCTCTCATCTTTGGCCTCTACCAAATATTAAAAAATGCATTCTAAAGCTGTTATAGCAAAGTCCAGTGCTTTAATCATAAATGAGGAAATAGTGCCTACCAATCATTGTATTTCCATGCTTGAAATTGGTTCGGATCTTACCACTTATAATTTAGAGTGGAAGCAACTCCGAACCCATGCAAAGCATGGAAACAGAATGATTGTGTCTCTCCAGTAAATCTTTTAAATAAAAGTGTCTCAGCGAAATCGTTTTGTATTTTGAAGTACCCATTGAAACTTACTATTTGATTGGACCAAACTTGAAAGCGAGTTATCTATTTTAATAAAGTGTGATTATACATAGTAGACAACTAGGAAGGTTACTCTCTCATTGTTTGGTTATCATTGCTTGCTTTAAATTAATTTAGACTGTGTCTAAAATTTAGCAATGACAATGTCTATAGCTTTTTGATGCTCATACTAGCTTTAATAATTCTAAAACAGAAAGCATATTTTAATATTATACTAAACGGGTGTAAATGGGTTCACCAGCAGATAACTTGAACAAGAAGCTGTATTTCAGGCATTAACAATAAGATGGATCTTACATTAACATTTCCCTATATAATATAAGTCTTATCTCTCACTCACTCTCTAACCTGAAGTATTATATCTCACTCACTATATAACTCAAGTACTATCTCTCATTCACTCTATAACTCAAGTATTGTCTCTTACTCACTCTATAACTCAAGTATTATCTCTCACTCACTCTATAACTTAAGTATTGTCTTTCACTCACTCTATAACTCAAGTATTGTCTCTCACTCACTTTATAACTCAAGTATTATCTCTCACTCACTCTATAACTCAAGTATAGTCTTTCACTCACTCTATAACTCAAGTATTGTCTTTCACTCACTCTATAACTCAAGTATTATCTCTCACTCACTCTATAACTCAAGTATTGTCTTTCACTTACTCTATAAATCAAGTATTGTCTATCACTCACTCTATAACTCAAGTATTGTCTCTCATTCACTCTATAACTCAAGTATTATCTCTCACTCAATATATCACTCAACACATTAACAAGAATTGTGATCTATCCACTGACTTCTTGATGAACACACTTCTGAACAGGTCCTGAATATTACTCAAATAATTGTCCATTTCAGACTACTAATCCCAATAGTAGGAATTGTCTTTTTTATCAAAATGTTTTATTATAAAAAGAGCAGACAATTCATTACATGTTGTCTGTATCCTGGTTGCCTAAACTCATAACTTGGTAACAGCTCAATTCAAGTGTTAAAAGGACATGTGACGATCATTCTTTAGGATGAGTCAGAATCTGCGTGTTACATTTCTTGTTCATTATTCATTACATTTCTTGTTCATTATTCATCACATTTCTTGTTCATCATTCATTACATTTCTTGTTCATTATTCATTACATTTCTTGTTCATTATTCATTACAATTCTTGTTCATCATTCATTACATTTCTTGTTCATTATTCATCCCATTTTTTGTTCATTATTCATTACATTTCTTTTTCATTATTCATCACATTTCTTGTTTATTATTCTTTACATTTCTTGTTCATTATTCATTACATTTCTTGTTCATTATTCATTACATTTCTTGTTCATTATTCATTACATTTCTTGTTCATTATTCATTACATTTCTTGTTTATTATTCATTACATTTCTTGTTCATTATTCATCACATTTCTTGTTCATTATTCATTATGTTTCTTGTTCATTATTCTTCACATTTCTTGTTCATTATTCATCACATTTCTTGTTCATTATTCATCACATTTCTTGTTCATTATTCATTACATTTCTTGTTCATTATTCATTACATTTCTTGTTCATTATTCATCACATTTCTTGTTCATTATTCATTACATTTCTTGTTCATTATTCATTACATTTCTTGTTCATTATTCATTACATTTCTTGTTCATTATTCATCCCATTTTTTGTTCATTATTCATTACATTTCTTGTTCATTATTCATCCCATTTCTTGTTCATTATTCATCACATTTCTTGTTCATTATTCATTACATTTCTTGTTCATTATTCATTACATTTCTTGTTCATTATTCATTACATTTCTTGTTCATTATTCATTACATTTCTTGTTCATTATTCATTACATTTTTTGTTCATTATTCATCACATTTCTTGTTCATTATTCATCACATTTCTTGTTCATTATTCATTACATTTCTTGTTCATTATTCATTACATTTCTTGTTCATTATTCATCACATTTCTGGTTCATTATTCATCACATTTTTTATTCATTATTCATTACATTTCTTGTTCATTATTCATCACATTTCTTGTTCATTATTCATCACATTTCTTGTTCATTATTCATTACATTTCTTGTTCATTATTCATTACATTTCTTGTTCATTATTCATTACATTTCTTGTTCATTATTCATTACATTTCTTGTTCATTATTCATTACATTTCTTGTTTATTATTCATTACATTTCTTGTTCATTATTCATCACATTTCTTGTTCATTATTCATTATGTTTCTTGTTCATTATTCTTCACATTTCTTGTTCATTATTCATCACATTTCTTGTTCATTATTCATCACATTTCTTGTTCATTATTCATTACATTTCTTGTTCATTATTCATTACATTTCTTGTTCATTATTCATTACATTTCTTGTTCATTATTCATTACATTTCTTGTTCATTATTCATTACATTTCTTGTTCATTATTCATCCCATTTTTTGTTCATTATTCATTACATTTCTTGTTCATTATTCATCCCATTTCTTGTTCATTATTCATCACATTTCTTGTTCATTATTCATTACATTTCTTGTTCATTATTCATTACATTTCTTGTTCATTATTCATTACATTTCTTGTTCATTATTCATTACATTTCTTGTTCATTATTCATTACATTTTTTGTTCATTATTCATCACATTTCTTGTTCATTATTCATCACATTTCTTGTTCATTATTCATTACATTTCTTGTTCATTATTCATTACATTTCTTGTTCATTATTCATCACATTTCTGGTTCATTATTCATCACATTTTTTATTCATTATTCATTACATTTCTTGTTCATTATTCATCACATTTCTTGTTCATTATTCATCACATTTCTTGTTCATTATTCATTACATTTCTTGTTCATTATTCATTACATTTCTTGTTCATTATTCATTACATTTCTTGTTCATTATTCATTACATTTTTTGTTCATTATTCATCACATTTCTTGTTCATTATTCATCACATTTCTTGTTCATTATTCATTACATTTCTTGTTCATTATTCATTACATTTCTTGTTCATTATTCATTACAATTCTTGTTCATTATTCATCAATTCTGTTTCGCTGTTCAGCCAGATTGTGCAGTGTTCAAAAGACCTCATCAAATGGAATAAACATTCATGTCATGGGCCAGTAAGCTCCCTGTGATATTATCATAAAACATTCTGTGAGACACTCTGTGAGACACTCTGTGAGACACTCTGTGAGACACTCTGTGAGACACTCTGTGAGACACTCTGTGAGACACTCTGTGAGACACTCGGTGAGACACTAGTTAACAAAGGAAGGTTAGGCCATGAAAACCAGTTTAGCCAGGCAGCTGCTCTGTCACTTCATACCTTGAGAGAAATTGTAGTCTGCATGAATAACATAATAGACAGAATAATAGGAGTTTTTTCACTCAATAGCTTGGGTTCCTGCAGCTCAGTTTAAAGCCTGATGAAATTATTAAGGCTGGAAATAAGCATATTGAAAGCACAATTGAAAATATCTGCAGTTTGGCCATTATTGAGAGCTCAAGAACTTCTGAGTACCATGTTATGATCTACTGAAACTTTACGAGTACCTTTATGCCGCTATAGAGTACCTTTATGTTGATATACATGTAGAGTACTTCTATGCTGCTATGCTATTACTCGCATTATTATTTTTAGCAGTAAAACAACTCCAGGAATGTTGCAGTCATTATTAATGATTATCAGCTTAGTAGATGCCAAAGTCATGATATATATAGCAAACTTTAGGCTGTGGTCCTTATTATTAGTCATTATTAGTCCAGATTAGAAGGTTGATAAACAATTAAATGTTTAAACTGCACTTTCACAGCCTCATAAGAAGTTATTCTTATTCTTATTGTTATTGTTATCGTTATCGTTATTCTTATTGTTATTGTTATTCTTATTGTTATTGTTATCCCGTAAAATGGATTATTTCAATATCTCCAGTTGTTTGTGCTGCTGTAATATATGTAGTCTTACAAGTCTTACAAGTGTCACAGGTGTCTAAAAGTCAGCCTAAAAGTCAGCCTAGTTCTACAAATGCATAGCATTTCTTCTTGAAATTCTTTTGTATAATAAACTATTCAGTTAACTGCAAACTCATTATACACATATATGCCTGTAATGTGTTTATTTAACTAAATGAAAACTATATAAATGCTCGGCTGTTAAACTACCAGTCTCCTGTGCTCCACTACATATATTCGTATAATATAATATTGGTATATATTCGTATAATATAGTATTGGTATATATTCGTATAATATAATATTGGTATATATTCCTATAATATTATATTGGTATATATTGGTTTTATGCCATTTAAAGGTTTGGGTTTTATTGTAACTGACTAAAATACACCAGCATATTTGACTGTCTCAAAAACAACTATAGAGTTCTCCTGCCATATGATATTAATTCATTCCGGCATTGGCATTATAAGACGAAAAGGTTGTATAGAAGGGTATAGAAACCAACAGTAATTGTCTAATGCAAACATCTCCTGAAAAAAAAGTCAAAATTTTATATACGGCCTGTCGACTACCTATTAAAATTAGTAACAAAATACTATGTTAACCTTAGTAACAATAGTTACCTACAGTAACTATAGTTACCTACAGTAACTATAGTTACCTACAGTAACTATAGTTACCTACAGTAACTATAGTTACCTACAGTAACTATAGTTACCTACAGTAACTATAGTTACCTACAGTAACTATAGTTACCTACAGTAACTATAGTTACCTACAGTAACTATAGTTACCTACAGTAACTTCATTGTATTTAGTGGTTATGATCTTTAATGAAATGTAACATTATAATGAATCATGTGCAGTATGTACCTTTTCGTTTTTAAGGCAACTGACCTCTGACTGACCTCTGTGTTGACCTCTGTGTTGACTTCTGTGTTGACTTCTGTGTTGACTTCTGTGTTGACCTCTGTGGTGAACTCTGTGTTGACCTCTGTGTTGACCTCTATGTTGACTTCTGTGTTTACCTCTGTGTTGACCTCTGTGTTGACCTCTGTGTTGACTGGTTGGAACCTTAAATAGAGAAGGGCCGTGCAATAACAGAAATTATATTATTAGAAACGATTAGAAAAAAAATGCATGTGAAGGTCAACAATGGTTTAGTTTTATTGAATGCTATAGCTGAATTTCTCTGTCATCCGATTGAATAAAGTTGAATCATTGACCTTCACCTGCATTGACCTTCACCTGCATTGACCTTCACCTGCATTGACCTTCACCTGCATTGACCTTCACCTGCATTGACCTTTACCTGCATTGATCTTCACCTGCATTGACTTTCACCTGCATTGACCTTCACCTGCATTGACCTTCACATGCATTGACCTTCACCTGCATTTTATTTGGTTGCTATTAATAATATCACTCTTTCAATGAGTTTATAAACTTTGAAAATCAAAATATTCTAGCGATGTAAAGGTAGAGTTCAACGTCATTGTTGAAAGTATGGTATCGTTTAAGGTATCTTTGAAGGTCATATCTTTCGCAAGTTTGACCAAATGTTATCGGTGTCGGAGCAATTGTACTACTGAAACATTCTGCACATGCTGCTAGCAGAAGATCTTTATTCTGGAAATTTAGAGTTATTGGTTAAAACATTTTGTAACTGTGTCCAGAATGCTATAAACAACAATGTGAAATTTTACACATTCAGTATCAAGTGACTGAAAGACTAGTATATTTTTCAATCCGTAGCTAAACAATAGGCCACAATACGTTATTAAAAACACCGATGTTTTAAATGACCTGCAATTACATGATTCACCATGAATGACTGCTGGTCAAAATGGTTTTGAAAGATTGTTCTACTCGGAGATGACCGACCATTCAAGGCCATTAAAAACTGTGTCTATAAAAATGCCACTCTCCATGTTTGAAAAGGAGGCTCAGCAAGCTTCATTGTCTTGTTTTCGCTTTAGTTTTTTACCTGTATAAACATTTGTCATGACCTCACGACCCTTTCCACCAGGATGATGATAGGAATGCAATCAAATGGTAACCCATCAAATAACAAGTTGTTGCTTAGGAAAAGATTATAATAGGGTGTGGTGTTACAACACCGGTCAAATCACTTTGAATTATTCATTAAAAGTTGCAAAGTTGGGTTGTCATGAGGTCCTCCAACCAGCTGCTGGTTTCTAATATATTATTGGCAGTGTTTGCTACCTGAGTGCAAATAAATAATATTATTCAGTAGAATTGCTTGATATACATATATTAATATTTGAATATAAGTGTATGACACTAAAGTATCTTCTTATAATTTGTAGACATATATTCATTTTGACACTGTAAGGGAGGCCTTGCACCCTGCCATTAGATTGGGTAACCAACATAAACCTTAAAACAGCTCTCAGTCTAAGGCCATGTGCAACAACAGCTCTCAGTCAAAGGCCATGTGTAACAACAGCTCTCAGTCAAAGGCCATGTGTAACAACAGCTTTCAGTCAAAGGCCATGTGTAACAACAGCTCTCAGTCAAAGGCCATGTGTAACAACAGCTCTCAGTCAAAGGCCATGTGTAACAACAGCTCTCAGTCAAAGGCCATGTGTAACAACAGCTCTCAGTCAAAGGCCATGTGTAACAACAGCTCTCAGTCAAAGGCCATGTGTAACAACAGCTCTCAGTCAAAGGCCATGTGTAACAACAGCTCTCAGTCAAAGGCCATGTGTAACAACAGCTCTCAGTCAAAGGCCATGTGTAACAACAGCTCTCAGTCAAAGGCCATGTGTAACAACAGCTCTCAGTCAAAGGCCATGTGTAACAACAGCTCTCAGTCAAAGGCCATGTGCAACAACAGCTCTCAGTCAAAGGCCATGTGTAACAACAGCTCTCAGTCAAAGGCCATGTGTAACAACAGCTCTCAGTCAAAGGCCATGTGTAACAACAGCTCTCAGTCAAAGGCCATGTGTAACAACAGCTCTCAGTCAAAGGCCATGTGCAACAACAGCTCTCAGTCAAAGGCCATGTGTAACAACAGCTCTCAGTCAAAGGCCATGTGTAACAACAGCTCTCAGTCAAAGGCCATGTGTAACAACAGCTCTCAGTCAAAGGCCATGTGTAACAACAGCTCTCAGTCAAAGGCCATGTGTAACAACAGCTCTCAGTCAAAGGCCATGTGTAACAACAGCTCTCAGTCAAAGGCCATGTGCAACAACAGCTCTCAGTCAAAGGCCATGTGTAACAACAGCTCTCAGTCAAAGGCCATGTGTAACAACAGCTCTCAGTCAAAGGCCATGTGCAACAACAGCTCTCAGTCAAAGGCCATGTGTAACAACAGCTCTCAGTCAAAGGCCATGTGTAACAACAGCTCTCAGTCAAAGGCCATGTGTAACAACAGCTCTCAGTCAAAGGCCATGTGTAACAACAGCATGAAAAGATGACAGACTGCATTCAGCTTGCGAGAAGTGCTCGCATTAGACTATGTTCCATAATCTAAAAATTATAGCAATCAGCTGTATAGTTTGGGAACCGAGGCTAAAGTTACATATTTGTGCAGAAAGTGCGTATGGCACACTGTCTATACTCTAGGGCAGGAGTGTCCAAACTTTTTGCCAAGGAGCCCAGATTTAGTGTGTTTAAAATTTAGGGGGCCGACCTTGGGGAACCTTTTACATATAAAATCAATCTAAATAAATTTCCCCGAGTCAATCTTCGTTTCACATTTGCTTTTTTATTTCAAGTTCAGCTATCTTAAGCATGTGTTTTGGTTCATTTGGTTCATACATATGAAAATTGAATGGACATCATTGAATTTTAATGTTCACTTAACTTCACCACAGTGCCAGGCAGACTTTGGTAAACTCTTAGTGCTTCTCAGGACAAATATTTTTAACCATTGTCATCACAGTGTTTGATAAATTAACCCTCAGTGCAAGGTTTGCAATGCTTTGTGATCAACGCTTCTACCTCATAACTAGCCTTTGTAGTCTCATTGGACTTTTGAGCTCATGTAAAATATTGCTGCTCTAAGATTAAACTCGCTTCAAAATGTTTCAGTTTCTAGCTGCACTCATTACCTGTGATCTTGTCATATACATCAGCCTGTTTTGTTGGGTTTGGTTGTCTCTTCACATTCAACTCTTTAAAAACATTCACTGTCTTTCTACAAATGAGGCAGTGGTTACATATTTCAGTGAAGAAACAATCCAATTTTCACCTGTCCTTGAACCGTCGGCCCTCGAAGTCAACTTTCCTCCTTTTGTTGATTGTTACCATTTTAGAAAATTGGGAGTTCATTCAGTCAATTATTCAAATATTAACCCTTTAAACCCTGGCTGTTTTTGTGAACGCGTGTCAGTAACCTGGGCAATCTGTTCAACGAAGTTGTTAAATTTTTATTAAATTTATCTAAACGTGCTCATAATACAATGATATTTGATAAAACACTAGTAAAAAAGTCGGGCAACCCACAGCAAAGGCCTTCAAACAGAAAAACAGTACTTCACCATTATTCAGGCCAAAACTATAAAAGTTCGAGCGATTTTAAAAAACTTGTAAAAAAATTTACAGTAGCATCATATCTATTGACCACTCAAAATATACTGGAATATTATACATGTACCTAGCTAGTATTCTCAAAATCTTTATTTGCATCACAATCATTTATTACCTAACAACAAACGAAATCGCTCTGATAAATGTTGTTATTAAAATTAAGAAAGTGGGTAAAGATATTTGAAACTGTTACAAACAGAAGTGAAACTTCTAGTCTAACATCCTGTGCAAAAATTAATTTGGTTGGTTTATGCAGTTACTTGGAAACCACTTTTGTAAACAAAGCCCCGTGAATGCTGGAAAACTCCTTTAGGGATAGCAGCATTTAGAACTTATCACTTAGAACTGGACACATGTCTCTGTCTCTGGATACATGTCTCTGTCTCTGAACACATGTCTCCGTCTCTGGACACATATCTCTGTCCCTGGATATATGTCTCTGTCTCTGGACACATATCTCTGTTCCTGGATATATGTCTCTGTCTCTGGACACATGTCTCTGTCTCTGGACACGTGTCTTTGGACTCATGTCTCTGTCTCTGGACACATGTCTCTGTCTCTGGACACATGTCTCCGTCTCTGGACACATATCTCTGACCCTGGATATGTGTCTCTGTCTCTGGACACATGCATCTGTGTCTGCATGGAGACATGTCTCTGTCTCTGGACACATGTCTCTGTCTCTGGACACATGTCTCTGGACACACGTCTCTGCCTTACATTGTTTATCACGCTGAGCCATGTCAAACTGCTATTGAAATATTTGATTTTATTTTTGCCAAACATTTTCAGATATTATATAAAAGTTGTACAATATCTTTTATTTTCAAATACTTAAAAATATGCAGACAACACAATTTCAGTATAGTTTTACGTATAGTCACTGTATTGCATAAACAGTTGTAAAATGCATGATTTTGCGCTACTTAGGTACGTTGTCGCATGTAAGGTGGGTTGGAGAGGAAAATACAACATTAATTTTAACATAAATCACAACATTAATTTTAACACAAAATGTGAAAAAGTGATTACTCCGTGGTTAAGTGATTAACTCATGTCTCGCACCTTTTACTACACCTTTTCCAATTGTGATTACAAAGTTTTATTTTTTGCTGATATAATTTTTAGTTTACAAAGTTAAGACGCTTCTTCTATTCTTAATATCCTGAATATTTATTGTAGTTGAATTCTTACAGGCTGACAAATAAACATATCGTTCAATACTGACAATGAGATCTAATTAATTTTTCAAGGTCACATCTTATCAGTTAGACTAAAGGTTATTGAGACTGATCGTCTGTAAATTTCAGTGTACAGAATGTGGATTCATTGATGGCGAGATAAGGATAAATGCAACACCATGTGGACCATGCAAAGCGAAGTACAAGCGTAAACCAGAGGTGAATGCCAACCAACCCTTTCCCATCTCATCAGCTAGGCGTAAAGGAACACCGAACTTTATCAAGGTTGGTGTAATGGGTGGTGGATAGCTAGTTATCACTATAACTACGTAGAGAATATCCTTCTTTCCACATATTTATACAAGTCTTTACAATTTGTCCTCTAATAGTATTTAAGGGAACTTTGAGAAATTCTGTATACATTCTATAGGCTGAAGTTTTTTGCAACAAAAAGCACAGTACAGTTCAAGGTTTTCTTTTTTTACTCCAATCAGCGAGGTAAAGAGAGAGCAAGAAATTTTTATTGTAAAGTGGTTGGAAAGAATGATGTATATTTTCTGAAACTTGCACAGATATAGCGGTTAAAATGATACTAATGATATATAATAATAGCTAATAAAATGATACTAATGATATATAATAATAGCTAATAAAATGATACTAATGATATATAATAATAGCTAGTAAAATGATACTAATGATATATAATAATAGCTAATAAAATGATACTAATGATAAATAATAATAGCTAATAAAATAGGACACCAAAAGAGAAATTAGCAAGAAATGGTAACTAGAACGAAATTAACATGTATTTTTGTTCGTTTCTAAACAGAAAAACTTTGTAGTTGCATGAGTACACAGCTGCAGCAAAGCTACCTAGTGGTATGCCATCAGTTACCCACTAGTATGCCGTCAGTTACCCACTAGTATGCCATCAGTTACTTAACAGTATGCCATCAGTCACCCAACAGTAGGTCATTAGTCACCCAACAGTATGCCATCAGTTACCCAACAGTATGCCATCAGTTACCCAACAGTATGCCCTCAGTCACCCAACAGTATGTCATCAGTTACCCAAAAGTAAGCCATCAGTGACCCAACACTATGCCATCAGTTACCCAACAGTATGTCATCAGTTACCCAACAGTATGCCATCAGTGACCCAACAGTATGCCATCAGTCACCCAACAGTATGCCATCAGTTACCCAAAAGTAAGCCATCAGTGACCCAACAATATGCCATCAGTCACCCGACAGTATGCCATCAGTTACCCAACAGTATGCCATCAGTTACTCAACAGTATGCCATCAGTTACCTAACAGTGTAATCTAACCTAGCAGTGTGCTGCAAGGTGCTTCTAGTTGAATCTCAATGATAAAGCATATCTTTCATATTTGTTGCATGCAAAAAAGATTTACAAAGAAATGCCAAAATATTTACTTTCACAGCTCGTTCGCCACTGGCTAGCTTGTTCTTTTGGCTAAATATGGCCCTTTATGCAGATCCCATCTTACCATGCCTGTTATCTTATACTATGAACTCTACCTGACTCAGTTATTTTGTAATATGAACCTACCTGACTCAGTTATCTTGTAATATGAACTTACCTGACTCAGTTATCTTGTACTATAAACCTACCTGACTCAGTTATTTTGTACTATGAACTCTACCTGCCTCAGTTACTTTATACTTTGAACTCTACCTGCCTCAGTTACCTTGAACTAAGAACTCTACCTGACTCAGTAATCTCATACTGTAAACTTTACCTGCCTCAGTTACCTTGTACTATGAACTCTACCTGACTCAGTTATCTTGTAATATGAACCCTACCTGACTCAGTTATCGTATACTTTCCTAAATGTCAATCAAACTGAAAACTACCGCATTTGTCTCAAAATTGTGAAGGGTACAAGATTATAATCCAAACCTGCCCCACATATATATATATATATAACCTGCCCCATATATATATATATATAACCTGCCCTATATATAGATATAACCTGCCCCATATATATGTATATATATATATATATATATAAATATATATATATATAACCTGCCCCACATATATATATATAACCTGCCCCCCACATATATATATATATATATATATATATATATATATATATAACCTGCCCCACATATATATGTGAAGTTTATTAAAAACTACAGGTTAAAATCATTACTACTATTAGTTTCATGCAATCGTGTTGCAATCTTCAGGTAGAATCATATATACCTGGAGATTCTACCTGAAGATTGCAACACGATTGCATGAAACTAATAGTAGTAAAGATTTTAACCTGTAGTTTTTAATAAACTTCATACACAGCTCTAATTGACTCGATTATTGAGCACTTTACAGTGTAAACCACATATACTATATGTATATATATATATATATATATATATATATATATACAAGTAGGTTATATATATATAACCTACTTGTCAGGATAACCCATTAATCAGGATAACCTAAATAACTATTCTTTTAATAAAAACTGCGATAACTAGCACTATTGATGCTATATATATATATACTGTATATATATATATATATATATATATAACCTGCCCCCCACATATATATATATATATAACCTGCCCCACATATATATATAACCTGCCCCCCACATATATATATATATACAGTCAAACATGGATAACTCGAACCTCAAGGGACCGAGCAAAAGTGTTCGAATTATCAGAGCATTCAAGTTATCAGAGCACTGTCACAAGTCCATATATTTACTTATTTATTAGTAGATACATGTACATATACAAACTATAATATAAATCAAAAGCACAAATGGCTTGTTTCAAATTAAATGCTTCTAATGTAAGGTTTAAAACGTTTTCATGAAAAAGTATAGAGATTTTTCTATCACTTGAGATTGGTTTGTTGTTTGAGGTGATGTTATTGCCAGGACGTTTTTCAGATTGACATTGGCAAAACTTGATCGTTGTTGAAATGCTCAAAAGAAAAGACATTTTTTTCTTTTGGGGTTTTACCCACGATCAATTTTGCCGTTTTTTCTTGAAGTTTATGCAGATTACCTTACTTTACCTGGGATTCGTTAAGAGCAACACTCCGAGGCAGTTCAATTAGAAGTTTTACGAGGTTTTACGGTACATTCTATATCACTCACGCTTTTTTAATAGATACTTATTGAATGTACACACGTATTCTGTGTTTAGGTCAAACGATGAATAGTTTTTTTGTAGCTCAGACGACGTATACGTTTAATTACAAGAATTTTTAAGACGATTTAAACATTCAACATTCCGACGTTGATTCAACACGGAATCAACGTCGGAAAACTATTCATCACGGGCTAGCTGGGTTACGCCACGCACTCAAGAATTTTCGCCACGCACATACAAAACAAAAACAACATGCGATTTTTGTTTTGTATGTGCGTGGCGAAAATCCTTGCACGCGTGCCCCGGCTAGCCCGGGCTATTCATCGTATCGCAGTATAAATCAAATTTCACCAAACTTTTAGAAAAGCCGTTGACAAAAATATTTTGCCGATGGTGGTAATAACGACGCTTATGAATTACGAAAAGATGAAGTTTACCTCTATGGCTTTGAATAAAGTGATTTTCTAAAGCGATAACAACCGTTTCGGTAGCCGTTGGGCAAAAAACAGTTCGAATTAACAGTGTTGAGTTCGAGTTATCTATAGCAATTTATCATTACGTGGGAACGGACCAAAGGAAATGTTCGAATTAACCATGTGTTCGAGCTATCCGTGGACGAGTTATCCATGTTTGACTGTATATATCTTAGTTTAATATTTCACCTCTACCTACACGCCACTTTACTGACATATGGAATCATTTATTTTATGCTGGGGATTCCACTTTGAAAGTCACTCAATGTGTAGTTAGAAAAGTGGTATTGCTTGACTTTTATTAGGAGAAAACCTATAACTTCTGTTTTTACAAAAAATAAACAAAAATGTATTTCATCTGGCCAATCATTAAACTCGTTTCAAAGATGGAAATACGAAAAGCAAAGTTGTTTGATTTACTAATTTTTTCTCTCAAGATGGCTAATTGTAGGGGATATATTGTACTCATCTCCATATTGTAGGGGATACATTGTACTCTCAAGATGGTTAACCATCGTACAAAGAAAGTATGTTACATATTATAATAGTAAATAATAATTATATATATATATTATTAAATATATATATATATATATTATATATATATATTATATATATAATATACCATATAATATACCATATAACATACCATATAATATCCAATATAATATACCATATAATATACCATATAATATACCATATAATATACCATATAACCCCACGACCAAACACGAGCAAAGCGATTGTTTGAGAGATTTATGATAAATGCATATGTGCACACAACTCCCGAAAAATTATCCGTTAACGACTGTGACCAAACCCTTGTACCGAAATCTCTTCAACATATTTAACAATTTTTGTGTTGAGTCGTTTAAGTATAATAATGATACAAAACACATATAAACCTATTTAAATATGTTACCAAGTCTTTGAAAGGTTACCGCAATATCTTAAAACTAACCCATCTGATCGGATTATACATAAATAGACAGATTAATTTGGCCTAGAATCGAAATAAAAACTTGCTAAGCCTATTTTAATCAAAATTAAGACCGACTAACAAAATGCCGATAAGGCGGTGCGACAGAAAGTAGAATTATTAAGTCGTGCGCATTTTACGAAAAAAAAGTGTGCGCATTTCACCAGTCTATCACATTGTCCAATTGCCGAAGGTTTCTGTAATTAACGCTGAAGTACTAAAAAGTAATCGTTTTTTTGCCGATTCTACTGGACTCTAACATTTTGGACACTTATAATGAATACTTTGGTATTCCAACTGATGTCCAAAGCAGTGAAAGTAAAGGAAATGGCGATGATATTTTTTTAACGATTCTTATAAGATTATTACAATATTTAATTGTAAGAATAATTATTCAATTTAATAAGATTTAGTTATAAGAATAATCGTTCAAATTTACAAAATCAAAGTGTATAGTGACCGATGGTGTGCAATATGTATGTTACTGTTATTTCTTTTCTAAAGTATCTGTTGATGGTACTACGGCTGTGCCAAATTTTGCGGTACTGCCAACCCATTTTTAATAACTGCAAAATTAAGTAATAGGCCTACATTTTCTTATAGATATACATCTATTTCTATGACAGCCAGCTAAAATCTGTTTAGATTTTTAAATTCAGTATAATTTTTTAGATATGAATACAGAAATCTAAATAAATATTGCAACCTCTTGGTATTGGTTGCTACGATCTGGTCGCTATGACCTGGTATATATATATATATATATATATATATATATATATATATATATATATATATATATATATATATACCAGGTCATAGCGACCAGATCGTAGCAACCAATACCAAGAGGTTGCAATATTTATTTAGATTTCTGTATTCATATCTAAAAAATTATACTGAATTTAAAAATCTAAACAGATTTTAGCTGGCTGTCATAGAAATAGATGTATATCTATAAGAAAATGTAGGCCTATTACTTAATTTTGCAGTTATTAAAAATGGGTTGGCAGTACCGCAAAATTTGGCACAGCCGTAGTACCATCAACAGATACTTTAGAAAAGAAATAACAGTAACATACATATTGCACACCATCGGTCACTATACACTTTGATTTTGTAAATTTGAACGATTATTCTTATAACTAAATCTTATTAAATTGAATAATTATTCTTACAATTAAATATTGTAATAATCTTATAAGAATCGTTAAAAAAATATCATCGTCATTTCCTTTACTTTCACTGCTTTGGACATCAGTTGGAATACCACAGCACTCATTATAAGTATCCAAAATGTCAGAGTCTGGTAGAACCGGCAAAAAGAAACAATTACTTTTCAGTACTTCTACGGTAATTATATATTGTATCGTTATAAATCGTTAAACTAGAAAAAGAATCGTTAGAAAAATAGCATCGCCATTTCCTTTACTTTCACTGCTTTGGACATCAGTTGGAATACCAAAGTATTCATTATAAGTGTCCAAAATGTTAGAGTCCAGTAGAATCGGCAAAAAAAACGATTACTTTTTAGTACTTCAGCGTTAATTACAGAAACCTTCGGCAATTGGACAATGTGATAGACTGGTGAAATGCGCACACTTTTTTTTCGTAAAATGCGCACGACTTAATAATTCTACTTTCTGTCGCACCGCCTTATCGGCATTTTGTTAGTCGGTCTTAATTTTGATTAAAATAGGCTTAGCAAGTTTTTATTTCGATTCTAGGCCAAATTAATCTGTCTATTTATGTATAATCCGATCAGATGGGTTAGTTTTAAGATATTGCGGTAACCTTTCAAAGACTTGGTAACATATTTAAATAGGTTTATATGTGTTTTGTATCATTATTATACTTAAACGACTCAACACAAAAATTGTTAAATATGTTGAAGAGATTTCGGTACAAGGGTTTGGTCACAGTCGTTAACGGATAATTTTTCGGGAGTTGTGTGCACATATGCATTTATCATAAATCTCTCAAACAATCGCTTTGCTCGTGTTTGGTCGTGGGGTTATATGGTATATTATATGGTATATTATATGGTATATTATATGGTATATTATATTGGATATTATATGGTATGTTATATGGTATATTATATGGTATATTATATATATATAATATATATATATAATATATATATATATATATATTTAATAATATATATATATAATTATTATTTACTATTATAATATGTAACATACTTTCTTTGTACGATGGTTAACCATCTTGAGAGTACAATGTATCCCCTACAATATGGAGATGAGTACAATATATCCCCTACAATTAGCCATCTTGAGAGAAAAAATTAGTAAATCAAACAACTTTGCTTTTCGTATTTCCATCTTTGAAACGAGTTTAATGATTGGCCAGATGAAATACATTTTTGTTTATTTTTTGTAAAAACAGAAGTTATAGGTTTTCTCCTAATAAAAGTCAAGCAATACCACTTTTCTAACTACACATTGAGTGACTTTCAAAGTGGAATCCCCAGCATAAAATAAATGATTCCATATGTCAGTAAAGTGGCGTGTAGGTAGAGGTGAAATATTAAACTAAGATATATACAGTCAAACATGGATAACTCGTCCACGGATAGCTCGAACACATGGTTAATTCGAACATTTCCTTTGGTCCGTTCCCACGTAATGATAAATTGCTATAGATAACTCGAACTCAACACTGTTAATTCGAACTGTTTTTTGCCCAACGGCTACCGAAACGGTTGCTATCGCTTTAGAAAATCACTTTATTCAAAGCCATAGAGGTAAACTTCATCTTTTCGTAATTCATAAGCGTCGTTATTACCACCATCGGCAAAATATTTTTGTCAACGACTTTTCTAAAAGTTTGGTGAAATTTGATTTATACTGCGATACGATGAATAGCCCGGGCTAGCCGGGGCACGCGTGCAAGGATTTTCGCCACGCACATACAAAACAAAAATCGCATGTTGTTTTTGTTTTGTATGTGCGTGGCGAAAATTCTTGAGTGCGTGGCGTAACCCAGCTAGCCCGTGATGAATAGTTTTCCGACGTTGATTCCGTGTTGAATCAACGTCGGAATGTTGAATGTTTAAATCGTCTTAAAAATTCTTGTAATTAAACGTATACGTCGTCTGAGCTACAAAAAAACTATTCATCGTTTGACCTAAACACAGAATACGTGTGTACATTCAATAAGTATCCATTCAAAAAGCGTGAGTGATATAGAATGTACCGTAAAACCTCGTAAAACTTCTAATTGAACTGCCTCGGAGTGTTGCTCTTAACGAATCCCAGGTAAAGTAAGGTAATCTGCATAAACTTCAAGAAAAAACGGCAAAATTGATCGTGGGTAAAACCCCAAAAGAAAAAAATGTCTTTTCTTTTGAGCATTTCAACAACGATCAAGTTTTGCCAATGTCAATCTGAAAAACGTCCTGGCAATAACATCACCTCAAACAACAAACCAATCTCAAGTGATAGAAAAATCTCTATACTTTTTCATGAAAACGTTTTAAACCTTACATTAGAAGCATTTAATTTGAAACAAGCCATTTGTGCTTTTGATTTATATTATAGTTTGTATATGTACATGTATCTACTAATAAATAAGTAAATATATGGACTTGTGACAGTGCTCTGATAACTTGAATGCTCTGATAATTCGAACACTTTTGCTCGGTCCCTTGAGGTTCGAGTTATCCATGTTTGACTGTATATTTAGAAACAATCAATGGCTATAAATTCATGCCAATAAGTACCAGAAATGTTCTTTCACGCCCCCATACTCTTTCTTTAATGTGCAGTTGCTATTACAAGAGCATATGCTAACCTATAATAATGATATTTAATCCACTGTTGCTGGCCAGAATTGTGTTAACCTTTACTGTAATAAGAGCTGTGCCCAGCCATCAGAATCCACTGCGGGATGTTGAAAAAAAGATCCCATCACACAGAATTTGATCCCAAATAGTTGGCACTTTAGCCAGGCCGACTACCAAGTGCACGACTCATCCATCTTGTTGGAGTCTGCAATAATTGTACAGACCCTTTAGTCACGTCTATGGAGTTGTTCTCACTTGTAATTTACTTTGATTTTCGCATAGGTGAAAATCATTTGTGTGGAGTATTCACTTCAGAGTGGGGAAGTAAAAAAGAGTACAGAGTAAGTGTCAGTGACGCCTCAAAAACCTCGAGCATTCTGTTCACAAATCTACTTTCAGCCCACAGCCTTTCTCCCTACTATTAATAGCAGCACAATAAAATACCCTATCTTTGCTGATTCCCTAGCCATAGATTCTATGATGGGTTTACTAGCTAATACACTGAGCAATATCTGTTAGAAGTCAAAGTGGAGTATTCCATAGCCATAGATTCTATGATGGGTTTACTAGCTAATACACTGAGCGATATCTGTTAGAAGTCAAAGTGGAGTATTCCATAGCCATAGATACTATGATGGGTTTACTAGCTAATACACTGAGTGATATCTGTTAGAAGTCAAAGTGGAGTATTAGATATAATAAAGAGGTGAAATCTGAGCAGAACCATAAAAGACTCTAACAGTTGTTATTAGTGCTCTGGTCATGTCTCTGGTACATGTATGGGTAAGGCTGATGACATGCTAATCACAAACCAGATTTGTGATGGTAACAAGCACTTGAATATGTCCGTGACATGCATCTCTGTTTGCCAAGCTAAGTACAGCTTTACGCCTCTCCGTTTTATGAACAATTTTGCAATCACGGTAAATTGTGAATCACATAGATTGCACTCTACAATCCTGCGCTAGGCTCAAATGGTGTGTTCAGCAATTACTTCCAATTTTTTAGCAGTTTTATGAAAATTCACACATGTTATGTCTTGTCGACATGTGCTGAATACAAGTGTAATCCAATTTTGCCATTGGCTGTTCGATAACGGGTTGGCCAATGATACTGGTAAGCAGATTACACATGATTCATTGCTAGGACACGTATACACAATACTTGCCTGAGACGATTGGAATACGAATTTGCACAAAGTTTTAGTAGATTTTACCGGAAAGTATCGGTATTTTTTTATCGATTGCGGTTGGTTTGATGTTTGAGGTGATCTGACTGCCAGCATGTTTCAAGATTAAAATCAACAAAACCTGATCGTGGTTAAAACGCTTAAATCAAGTGAAGGTGCAACTATGATGTCCATACCGACAAAATGAAGAAGCTTAACGCTGTAACTCGAACATAATAGCTGGTATCAACTATAACAATGATATCAACTATAACAACGATATCAACTATAACAACGACATCAACTATAACAACGATAATAACTATAACGACGATATCAACTATAACAACGATAATAACTATAACAACGATATCAACTATAACAACGATAATAACTATAACAACGATATCAACTATAACAACGATAATAACTATAACGACGATATCAACTATAACAAGGATAATAACTATAACAACGATATCAACTATAACAACGATATCAACTATAACAACGACATCAACTATAACAAGGATAATAACTATAACAACGACATCAACTATAACAAGGATAATAACTATAACAACGATATCAACTATAACAACTATAACAATGATAGCAACTAGTGACATCATTTTGCACGTTTTTTTCTTCTCAAGGCTTTAGCTGTGATCAAGTTTTAGCTGTGATCAAGTTTTAGCTGTGATCAAGTTTTAGCTGTGATCAAGTTTTAGCTGTGATCAAGTTTTGTGGATTTTAATCTTGAAACTCCCTGGCAATCAGATCACCTCAAAATCACCTAAAACATAATCATGCGCTGGTATCACACCAGCAAAGATCGAATAGAAACCGTCTCGATAAAGTTGCTGCGACACAATTTTAAAGATCGTTTTGTTGAGAAAATAGCTCATAAAAAATTGGCTCAGAAGCATAGTCCTTATATGTTGCAATGCAATAAATATGGATAACAGTTTTAAAGGCACAAATATTTTTCCAGTAATAAGATGTTTCATTGAACAATATACACCTATAACATATGTACCTGTAAAACAAGTAGTGTTAAATATGTATGCTGTTCAGAGCGAAACATCATAGATTATGATGAAAAAAGGTTGACTTTGCCCAGTTTTGACTGACAAATATTCCAACTACATTTAACCAAGATTGACCTTTGAACCTTTTAAAGTAGATAACTACTAGCTATAACAGAACAGTTCATATTAACCAATGATTAGAGTGTCTCAGTTTACGTTGTCAAATGGTAAATGTCTACAGTTTTACACTCTCTTTCTCTTGCGCAGTCGGTCGCCTCGCCAATAATCGTCTTATGGTTTAGACTTTATCACTGACTTCCATGCAGCTCTGTTTTCCACCTTCTCTTGCCTTCTGTTTGGGGTTTATTTCCCTAAATTTCATTTTCTGTTTAATTTCAACAAAACAGTTTCACATAAGAAATTAGTGAGATTACAAGTAAATCGCTACTCTATTGAGCTTTTCTGATTTTAATGTAAGGGACGTCCTGTAACAAAGGCAGCATTTATCTTTTATCTAAGGGTGGATCTGTGTATGTCCGACTCTTTGAGGCACACTCTGGCAGGAACTTTGGCAGTTCCCTGACAGGAACGCATTGTATGACATGTATTAAGCGTCACAATTGGTTGACGGTTTTAGATCATCATGCAAATTGCAAATAAATTTAATGGGTAAAGTAAGGAGCTGTCTTAAGGTTATAATAGATGGTTCAGTCAGCTAGATTAGCAATTCATAAGAAATACTTTCTATTGTGTCCCCATCAAACTTGATGTATATCTGTCATACAAGTATGTGGCATGTCTCTCCCTACCCCTTGCTTTACGCGGCTACCGACCTCCTTCCAGATGGATGAGCGATCTCGGAGTAGGACTTACTTATAGCGGATTAAACGCAACCCAGTGTACAGGACGGTGCTTGGGACGGTACTTGTACAGAACGGTGCTCCTGCATAATTGCTAATATCCTAAGGCTAGATAACAAACTCCTAGAAACTTAAAAAAGGAGTGACAGAAGTTTACTCATTTAGTAAAAGTGGTCACAGGAACAGACAACTTCACATCAATCAAATGTATCCATTTCTAATTGTTCAGCATGTTTACGCTTGAGTGGTAATGAGGTCATGAGGACATAAACCATAAACAAACGGTAATGAGGTCGCAGACAAACCAAGCTGGTTGGTGATACAGCAGCGTTACTCGCTGTCCAAGGCTTTCAACGAGTTTTGTTCAAAACAGCAAACATCCTTCTCGAAAACAAATCGTATTACTAATATAATTATAGGCGGGTTACGTACAGCTGTATAACAATACAAACATTATTATATAACTATTATTATATCACTATTATTATACCACTATCGTTATATGACTACTATATCACTATTATTATATCACTAATGCGATATTGCTATTATAGTAATAGTAATATAGTAATAGCATTAATATATATATATATATAACAGTGATATTATTAATATATAGCTACATGTATTATTATATCGCTATTATCATATCGCTATTATTATATCGCTATTATCATATTGCTATTATCATATCGCTATTATCATATCGCTATTATTATATCGCTATTATCATATTGCTATTATCATATCGCTATTATCATATCGCTATTATCATATTGCTATTATCATATTGCTATTATCATATCGCTATTATCATATCGCTATTATCATATCACTATTATCAAATTGCTATTATCATATCGCTATTATCGTATCACTATTATCGTGTCGCTATTATCGTATCACTATTATCGTGTCGCTATTATCATATCGCTATTATCAAATTGCTTATTATCATATTGCTATTATCATATTGCTATTATCATATCGCTATTATTATATCGCTATTATCATATCGCTATTATCATATCACTATTATCATATCGCTTATTATCATATCACTATTATCAAATTGCTATTATCATATTGCTATTATCATATTGCTATTATCATATCGCTATTATCATATCGCTATTATCATATCGCTATTATCATATCGCTATTATCATATCGCTATTATCATATCGCTTATTATCATATCACTATTATCAAATTGCTATTATCATATTGCTATTATCATATTGCTATTATCATATTGCTATTATCATATCGCTATTATCATATCGCTATTATCATATCGCTATTATCATATCGCTATTATCATATCGCTATTATCATATCGCTATTATCATATCGCTATTATCATATCGCTATTATCATATCGCTATTATCGTATCGCTATTATCGTATCACTATTATCGTGTCGCTATTATCGTATCACTATTATCGTGTCGCTATTATCATATCGCTATTATCAAATTGCTTATTATCATATTGCTATTATCATATTGCTATTATCATATCGCTATTATTATATCGCTATTATCATATCGCTATTATCATATCACTATTATCATATTGCTATTATCATATCGCTATTATCGTATCACTATTATCATATCGCTTATTATCATATCACTATTATCAAATTGCTATTATCATATTGCTATTATCATATTGCTATTATCATATCGCTATTATCATATTGCTATTATCATATCGCTATTATCATATCGCTATTATCATATCGCTATTATCATATCGCTATTATCATATCGCTATTATCATATCGCTATTATCGTATCACTATTATCGTGTCGCTATTATCGTATCACTATTATCGTGTCGCTATTATCATATCGCTTATTATCATATCACTATTATTATATCGCTATTATCATATTGCTATTATCATATCGCTATTATCAAATTGCTTATTATCATATTGCTATTATCATATCGCTATTATCATATTGCTATTATCATATTGCTATTATCATATCGCTATTATCATATCGCTATTATCATATCGCTATTATCATATCGCTATTATCATATCGCTATTATCATATCGCTATTATCGTATCACTATTATCGTGTCGCTATTATCATATCGCTTATTATCATATCACTATTATCAAATTGCTATTATCATATTGCTATTATCATATTGCTATTATCATATCGCTTATTATCATATCACTATTATCATATTGCTATTATCATATCGCTTATTATCATATTGCTATTATCATATTGCTATTATCATATTGCTATTATCAAATTGCTATTATCATATTGCTATTATCATATTGCTATTATCATATTGCTATTATCATATTGCTATTATCATATCGCTATTATCATATCGCTATTATCATATCGCTATTATCATATCACTATTATCATATTGCTATTATCATATCGCTATTATCATATTGCTATTATCAAATTGCTATTATCATATTGCTATTATCATATCGCTATTATTATATCGCTATTATCATATCGCTATTATCATATCGCTATTATCATATCACTATTATCATATTGCTATTATCATATCGCTATTATCGTATCACTATTATCATATCGCTTATTATCATATCACTATTATCAAATTGCTATTATCATATTGCTATTATCATATTGCTATTATCATATCGCTATTATCATATTGCTATTATCATATCGCTATTATCATATCGCTATTATCATATCGCTATTATCATATCGCTATTATCATATCGCTATTATCATATCGCTATTATCATATCGCTATTATCGTATCACTATTATCGTGTCGCTATTATCGTATCACTATTATCGTGTCGCTATTATCATATCGCTTATTATCATATCACTATTATTATATCGCTATTATCATATTGCTATTATCATATCGCTATTATCAAATTGCTTATTATCATATTGCTATTATCATATTGCTATTATCATATCGCTATTATCATATTGCTATTATCATATTGCTATTATCAAATTGCTATTATCATATCGCTATTATCATATTGCTATTATCATATCGCTATTATCATATCGCTATTATCATATCGCTATTATCATATCGCTATTATCATATCGCTATTATTATATCACTATTATCGTGTCGCTATTATCATATCGCTTATTATCATATCACTATTATTATATCGCTATTATCATATTGCTATTATCATATCGCTATTATCAAATTGCTTATTATCATATTGCTATTATCATATCGCTTATTATCATATCACTATTATCAAATTGCTATTATCATATTGCTATTATCAAATTGCTATTATCATATCGCTATTATCATATTGCTATTATCATATTGCTATTATCATATCGCTTATTATCATATCACTATTATCATATCGCTATTATCATATCGCTATTATCATATCGCTATTATCATATCGCTATTATCATATCACTATTATCGTGTCGCTATTATCATATCGCTTATTATCATATCACTATTATCAAATTGCTATTATCATATTGCTATTATCATATCGCTATTATCATATCGCTATTATCATATCGCTATTATCATATCGCTATTATCATATCGCTATTATCATATCGCTATTATCATATCGCTATTATCATATCGCTATTATCATATCGCTATTATCGTATCACTATTATCGTGTCGCTATTATCATATCGCTTATTATCATATCACTATTATCAAATTGCTATTATCATATTGCTATTATCATATTGCTATTATCATATCGCTACTATCATATCGCTATTATCATATCGCTATTATCATATCGCTATTATCATATCGCTATTATCATATCGCTATTATCGTATCACTATTATCGTGTCGCTATTATCATATCGCTTATTATCATATCACTATTATCAAATTGCTATTATCATATTGCTATTATCATATCGCTATTATCATATCGCTATTATCATATCGCTATTATCATATCGCTATTATCGTATCACTATTATCGTGTCGCTATTATCATATCGCTTATTATCATATCACTATTATCAAATTGCTATTATCATATTGCTATTATCATATCGCTATTATCATATCGCTATTATCATATCGCTATTATCATATCGCTATTATCATATCGCTATTATCATATCGCTATTATCATATCGCTATTATCATATCGCTATTATCATATCGCTATTATCGTATCACTATTATTGTGTCGCTATTATCATATCGCTTATTATCATATCACTATTATCAAATTGCTATTATCATATTGCTATTATCATATCGCTATTATCATATCGCTATTATTATATCGCTATTATCATATCGCTATTATCATATCACTATTATCATATCGCTATTATCATATCGCTATTATCGTATCACTATTATCGTGTCGCTATTATCATATCGCTTATTATCATATCACTATTATCAAATTGCTATTATCATATTGCTATTATCATATCGCTATTATCATATCGCTATTATCATATCGCTATTATCATATCGCTATTATCATATCGCTATTATCATATCGCTATTATCATATCGCTATTATCATATCGCTATTATCATATCGCTACTATCATATCGCTATTATCATATTGCTATTATCATATCGCTATTATCACATCGCTATTATTATATATAATAATGCAATAGCAAAGAAATATGTTTAAACTGTTTAAAATAAATAAACTGCTCAGGACCAGTGCTCAGCTTTCTTGAATAAAACTTTTGAACCGTCAATTTATAGATAATTTACTGCAAAATATAAGCGATTTTATTATAAGCTGCATTGCAGCTGCTTACGCTCAATATTTTGCAGATCACAAGTCTTTCAGTCTATTTTCACAATTTAAAGTGTTGATAAAATCTTGTATTTGGTCGAAATAACACAAAAGTATTATTCAAGCACCAATCTTGTTAATGTAATAATATTTCATGCTGTCAGTTAACCTTAAATATAGTTTAGCAATAATCATGCCTGATAGCAAGTTTTACCACTGCCCTAAGCAAGGATCACAGGCCGGGTTTAGAGTAGAATGAAATTGCTCCAGCTCGCATGCGCCTGAGCCTCCGTTAATAGGAAGGTTATAACGAACCGCCTCCTGTTTAGCTTCACAGGTGGGTCAGTCTTATTTACATATGAATCATCAGCAACAGGAGGATCAGAGAGACAACTAAGAGCTTCCTTATCCCTTTGCTTACTCGCTAATCAGCTTATCCCTGTGCTTATCCAAACAGTAATCCCTGCACTAATCCCTGTACTAATCCCTGTACTGATCCCTGTACTGATCTTCTTGATGCTATTTATATATAGTATGTTATTTATATATAGTATGCTATTTATATATAGTATGTTATTTACATATAGTATGCTATTTATATATAGTATGCTATTTATATATAGTATGCTATTTATATATAGTATGTTATTTACATATGGTATGCTATTTATATATAGTATGCTATTTATATATAGTATGCTATTTATATATAGTATGATATTTATATATAGTATGCTATTTATATATAGTAGCTTATTATATATAGCATGTTATTTATATATAGTGTGTTATTTATATATAGTATGCTATTTATATATAGTATGCTATTTATATATAGTATGCTATTTATATATAGTATGCTATTTATATATAGTATGCTATTTATATATAGTAGCTTATTATCTTGTGTTGTCAAACCTCAAAAAACATAGTCTGGTTAATATTTGCCAAGAATTTTGAAATGTCATAGTAAGGAGCAAATATTCAAATAACATTATAATTATTACAAATTATATTCTAATATTACAATATAGTTATATTATAATGCTATAATATATATTATATTTAATAGATATAATAAATGTTATATGTATTATACAATATATGGTTCACATTTTATTATATAATATATATTATAAACTAGAAATTCCCCTGTCATACAGCCCATGACCAAAGTAATAATGAAAAAAGAAAGGGTAGGCCTACTGCCGGTTGAGAAATGCAATATTAGCAGTCAAATGGCAGTGCAGTGCAATAGGAGAACTGCAATGGTAGCTGCAATGGTAGCTGTAATGTACTGGGTGTTTTTATGTACAACAAACAGCAATAACGAAAGTAAAAGATTATATGTTTATATCTCTTCTCTGCAATAGGAGAAATGCAATATTAGAAGTAAAATGGCAAGCTGCTGTGTAATATATACATGCTGGGGGCTGCATATCATTGGTCATATCAACTAATATCAAGAAGTTGTGATATTTATCTACATTTCTGCATTTATATCTAAAAATTGTGCTGAATTTAAAAATCTAAACAGATTTTAGCTGGTTGTCATAGAGATAGATGTGTATCTATAAGAAAATGTAGGCCTACTACATAATTTTGCAGATATTGAAAACGGCTTGGCAGTACCGCGATATTGGGCACAGCCGTAGTATCATCAACAAAATCTTTAGAAAAACAATAACAGTAATATATTGCACATCATCGGTCACTATATACTTTGATCTTGTAAATGTGAATAATTATTCTTATAATTAAATATTGAAATGATCTTATAAAAATCATTAAAAAAATATAATCGTCATTTTCTTTACTTTCACTGCTTTGGACATTAGTTGGAATACCAAAGTACTCATTATAAGTGTCCAAAATGTCAGAGTCCGGTAGAATCGGCAAAAAAGAAACGATTACTTTTCAGTACTTCTATGTTAATTACAGAAACCTTCGGCAATTGGACAATGCCATAGACTGGTGAAATGTACACGTTTTTCTCGTGAAATGCGCACGACTTAATGGTTCTACTCTCTATCGCTCGGCCTTATCAGCATTTCAATGGCCGGTCTTAATTTTGATTAAAAATTAAGACTGTGGCTGTCAAGTTTTTATCAAGTTTTTATTGCGAATTTTAAACCAAATTAATCTGTCTATTTATGTATAATCCGATCAGATGGGTTAGTTTAAGGATATTGCGTCAACTTTTCAAAGACTTGGTAACATATTTAAATATGTTTATATGTGTTTTGTATCATTATTATACTTAAACGACTCTACACAAAAATGGTTAAATATTTTGATTGTATTTTGGTACAAGGGTTTGGTAACGGCCGTTGACGGATAATTTTTCGGGGGTCGTATGCACATATGCCTTTATCATAAATCTCCCAAACAATCGCTTCGCTCGTGTTTGGTTGTGGGATTATATCATAATTTAATACATATATTTTATATCTATAATATATATAACATATATAATATAGGTATATAATATATATTATTTATATTTTATGTATTATTTATAGTACTACTAGCTGTACTACCCGGTGTTGCCCGTGTAATAGAAGAGTCTTTGGACAGAAAATTGATTTGTATTTAACATTTAACAACATTTGCCATTCTAACTTTCAAACTACATATCATGAGATAAGTATTTTGTGTAGTTGAAATAAATTAAGAGAGAAAATAAAAACAACTGTAACGGTTTTCAAACTTTGTCAAACAACTGTTACTTTCAAACTTCATACTATGAGGAAAAAATTTTGTGCAGGACAATTAAATTAAAAATAAATAAAACAACTGTAAAGGTTTTCAAACAACTGCAAATTTAAAATTTCATAACTTCAAAGAAGCGTTTTGTTGAAATAAATTAGAAGGAAAAATAAAACTTTAAAGGTGTTTAAAAGTAAATGTGAAATCATTAGCAAGTAATGGCTAAATTTAGTCTATTTCGCTACGATTACATTATATTACATTACAATTATTTGGTATACAATTATATGATTTCAGCTCGTTTCAGTGTTGGCATGCAAAAGTTGGCATGTAGGCTAATATTGTAGGCTATAGGTACTAATCATCATCTTTAAAAATAGTGCTAAAATATTATGTTAACATTAGTAACTATAGCTACCTACAACGACTTTAGTGAATTTTGTGGTTATGATCCGCAAGATAATATAACATTACAATGTACTACGTGGAGAGTTTTTACCTTCGAGAAATTCGTGTCATATAAACATTGAATCTAACGTAAATTAATTTAGTTTACTAAACACATACTTAAAAGAAGTTTAAATATGTATTTTAGTAAACCTTAAACTTTTAACATTAATTTTACGAGGGTCAGTCAATAAGTAGTGGGAATTGGTCATAACATTTGTACTATTTTATTTATTGTATTTATTTTATATATTCATTTTATTTATTTAATATTTTCTAGACTTTTATAAATGGGAGTTCTCATCACTTACCCAAAATTCATCCTTTTAGTGATTCAACTATTTGATATTATTTATATCCAAAATGGCTGCCAAGCTGAAAACATGCGCACTCATAGAGCAAAGAGCTGTTATAAGATTTTTTAGAGCTGAAAGTGTGAAAACAAGAGTCATACACTGAAAAATGAAACAACAATATGGGGAAAGCTGTATGTCACAAACAAGCTGCTATTAATAGGTGGGTTGATAAATTCAAGAATGGGCGAGAAGACAACCTCTCCTGTAAAGAAGGAGTTCAAATCCAAGAGAACGACACAGAAAGTAATGCTCACAATATTCTGAGATAGAAATGACCCTATAACTTAGGATTTCAAGAGCCAAAGTAACACTGCTAACTCTAAAAACTACTGTGAGCTTTAGGCTGTGGTGAAGCAAGACACAAGGAACGAGAGAAGAGGCCTCCAGATAGAGATGTCGTGTTCCACCAAGACAATGCCCGCCCACAAACTGCTGCCCGCACAATGGTCAAAATTGAGGAACTGGGCTGGGAGGTGTTAGTACACCCTCCTTATAGTCCAAATCTAGCACCAAGCAATTTTCATCTTTTTGGACCATTAAAGAACCACATGAAAGGCAAGCACTTCACTACTGATGCAGCCGTCGTGGAAGCTGTGCGTGAATGGTTTAGAACCCAGCGGCCAGAATTTTATTCTGCAGGCATTGAGAAACTTCCAGAAAAGTGGAACAAGTGCATAGAAAACAAGGGATTATGTTGAAAAGTGAACAAAAAATTGTAGCTATATCTTATTGTCCCACGACCAAACGAGCGGGAGCGAAGTTTGAGAGTTTTTATGATAAATACATGTGCACACAACTTACGAAAATTATTCATTAACAATGAGACGAACCCTTGTTTTGAAATCTCATCAACAAATTTAACCATCGTTTTGTAGAGTCGTTAAAGTATAATAACGATACAAAACACATATAAGCCTATTTAAATATGTTACCAAGTCTTTGTAAACCGTCGGCATTATCTTAAAACTTACCCATCTGAACGGAGTATACACAAATAGACAAATTAATTTGGCTGAAATTCTTCACAAAAAGCTTGACAAGTTTGGTTTAATAAAAGTTAAGACCGGAAATTGAAACGCCGAGCGACAGAGAATAGAACGATTAAGTCGTGCGCATTTCATGGACAAATAACGTGCACATTTCACCAGTCTATAGCATTGTCGAAATGCCGAAGGTTTCTGTAATTAACGTAGGAGTACTGAAATAATTTCATTTCATGATAGTTTCATTTTTGCCGATTTCAATGTAACTGACATTTTAGACACTTTTGAGTGCTTTGGTATTCTAACTGGTGTCCAACGCAGAGTAAGTAAAGGAAATGACGATGATTTTTTTTCTAACGATCTTTGTGAAGTTATTAAAATATTTAATTATAAGTTTGGATGACTACAGAACCATGACTATGTAGTACAGATTTTCTAAAAATCTATATAAATATCACAACTTATTGATATTGCTAGCTATGACGTTTTGAAATGTAAACAAAACTGTGCATTGGTTTTATATTATTACTATATTAATAATATTGGTTATTCTAATAATATCAGTGCATTTTACTTCTAATATTGGCCAATATTGCATTTCTCCTATTGCAGGGGGAGAGATATAAACATATAATCTTTTCCTTTCATTATTGCTATTTGTTGTATATAATAACACCCAGTACATTACAGCTACCATTGCAGTTATCCTATTGCACTGCAGTGCCATTTGACTGCTAATATTGCATTTCTCAACCATCAGTACCCTTTCTTTTTTGCCAATATCTCTTTGGTTGTGGGCTGTATGACAATGGAATTTCTAGTAATAAAATGTTATGACAAAATTCTCACTACTTATTGATTGACCCTCGTATCATTGCGAAATGTTTTTATTTTAACTGATACCGGATATACCGTATAACGGATACGGATAACTTGCCATGCCATGAGAGAGATATGACGTATATCTTTTAATAACGTATATAATCAGTACACAAAGCGCCAAATTTTAAGTTCGAGTTAAATTATTGTCGATATCGTGGGGCCGAATAAATTAGCCCTAACAAAAAAGACGACTAAGCATCGCGTTGCATATACTTAGGTCCCAAAAGAATTCTGATAAGGGGCATCGTAGCGCAAGGTTAAAATATTTAGCACGCGCATGGGTTATGCGGTAAATGATAACACTACTAATCGTTATGTCGTGCTGGTTCAGTGGTAGAGTGTCCGGCTTAGAACCTTGTTGATACAATTGTTGTGAGTTCAAATTCATTAGAAACAGAGTTTTAATATCAAGGTTTTAAGATCTATAGCTGGAGGGACACACATACACACATTCTTTGAGAAATATATATCTCTATATAGATATATTAGTATATACGTATATTATGTTAAATTTAATAACATAGATAATATATTATACATACATAGTGTAATATAATAATTATAATAATATGACCTTCCTACAACTGATTGGAGTTTTGCTGTCACCTGACAGTCTGGCGGTGAAATTTATGTTCCACTGTTGCTTACGTAAGTACTCCAATATGGAAACATATGAGGAGGTGTATGGTGTACAATATGGAGACATATGAGAAGGTGTACGGTGTACAATATGGAGACATATGAGGAAGTGTACGGTGTACAATATGGAGACAAATGAGGAGGTGTATGGTGTACAATATGGAAACATATGAGGAGGTGTACGGTGTACAATATGGAGACATATGAGGAGGTGTATGGTGTACAATATGGAGACATATGAGGAAGTGTATGATGTACATTATGGAGACATATGAGAAGGTGTACGGTGTACAATATGGAGACATATGAGGAAGTGTACGGTGTACAATATGGAGACATATGAGGAGGTGTATGGCGTACAATATGGAGACATACGAGGATGTGTATGGCGTACAATATGGAAACATATGAGGAGGTGTATGGTGTACAATATGGAAACATATGAGGAGGTATACGCCGTTATGGAAACATAGGAGGTGCACGCCGTTATCCAATTCTTTATTTCAAGTATCAATACTCCTTTGTGCTGCATGCAAGTTTGTATTTTCGGATCTCAAAAGCAGCCTCAGGATACGATTACCTCGGGATACGATTACCAATAGCCTCAGGATACGATCACCAATAGCCTCAGGGTACGATTACGAATAGCCTCAGGATACGATTACGAATAGCCTCAGGATACGATTACTAATAGCCTCAGGATACAATTACCAATAGCCTCAGGATACGATTAAGAATAGCCTCAGGATACGATTACCAATAGCCTCAGGATACGATTACCCTGATACACAATTTTTTCACTTCACAAAGTGGAACATGAGGATTTTTTCACCTCGTCATACGAATCTTATTTCACTATATAAATTCAATAACATTTTCGCTCCGGTTAAAATTTGGAGGTCAGTGAGCTTATTACACGCGTAAAAATAATAAACGCACCGAAATGCTCATCACCGAAAACATTTCCACGACTTTTGAAAGAAACACGATGACCAATATTTTTTAGATCAACGTTTCTCGTGTGTAAAACGGTAGCATTTCCCCTAGAGTTATCTCCCCCTTTATTTCCCCTTCAAAACTAGTAGCAAAGATGGAGTTGGGATCTCTTCCAACAGAAGGTCTGTAGTCAGACAACTTCTCTTAACTCGCTAACAAAATCTGCTTCATTATGAAAACAGCATCGTGCGGGCTTTCTTGCTGAATCAGGTTGATCAGGCGTTTAATGAGATCTTCTAACATTTTATTGAAAGCGAAACCAGAATTAATAGGGGGCAAAATTTTAGTGATAAAAAGTTGAAACTCAGTAAAATAGTTAAAAATACACAGTAAAACTTAGTTTCCATTTTCCAATGTGTGTTTAGTAAGCTAAACTTATTTAAAGTGAAGTCAAAGTTGATGTTATACATAAGTCTGTCTTGAAGATTAGAATTCTTTATGGTACGTGATGCCCACAACAGATTACAATGCTACATTTTAATGCAGATCATGAACAATAAATACACTAAATATATTAAAGTTACTGCAGGTAACTATAGTTACTGCAGGTAACTTCAAGGTAACTTCATTGTAGGGGATACATTGTACTCATCTCTCTTATTGTAGGGGATACATTGTACTCATCTCTCTTATTGTAGGGGATACATTGTACTCATCTCTCTTATTGTAGGGGATATATTGTACTCATCTCCATATTGTAGGGGATACATTGTACTCATCTCTCTTATTGTAGGGGATACATTGTACTCATCTCCCTTATTTTCTGACAATCGGATCAACACTTTTCAAATTATGGTCAAAACTGTCAACTGATGTCTGAAATATTAAGTTTTCAGAAAATTATTTATGTCCCAGCTAAAAAAAAATGTAACGAAAGAGTTGAGAATTGTTTTTACATGATACGCCCTTCGGCAGATCTCTCTTGGGATGTCCATCAATGCATGTGCCTGATGGCCAAGTTGACAATTTTCTACCATTAGTGTCGTTGTTCAATTTAGTAAGCATTTAACCACACACACCCTTTAAAGATGTGGTTGCGTCATAAAATTCGATTTAAAGGAATTAAGAACCATAAAAGGCTAAAACATCAGCTACAATTTGATGCCATTTTTGTCTTTGTAGACCAACCCTGTCCAGAGATATATGCGTTTGAATGAGGCCCTCTTTTAAAAAGCTCTCGTTCCAGCGGGTGCTTCTTTCGTGATGTCACTAGTGATACATCTGAAAAGAAACCACGAGCGACAAGTATAAGGTCGCTTCATTAGCCAATCATCAGCGAGAAATTTGTATATAGGTGGTAATAAATGTTATCACTCGTAAAACGAGTTGTCTGCGATCTCAAATTTAGGGATTTTACTCTATTATTAACCCACTCAGGACTGTTCCCGAATACCTCGGGAAGAGTTGTGCTCTCCAGGGCCCGTTCCCGAAGTACTCGGGTTAAACTTTGATTTGCTCTATTGCTTAGCTGTTTAGGTACATCGGTTTTATTCATTCACCAAACGAAGTTTAAGAGTCTGGGCATCATTTTGATACCAAATATGTGATTGGACAAGAAAGTTTTAACTAACAAATTATGTGATAGATATCAACTGTTTTGGAAATTTGATGATCGCCATATTGGAAAAGGTTTATCCGAACGATGGCAAAATTTTTAAGTGAATTAGATGCGGTAATCAGCTCAGGGGAAGAAAATAGCAACAAAAGTAATGTTCAAGAAGAAAATGAGAATTTTCTGATGGAAGAAGGTAAGTTTTATGTGGCTATTTATAGAATTTTACCGAAAAAAAAACGATAAAAAGCCGAAATTTTTCTTGTGAATTTCTAACAAACTTTATTCTAACAGTGTAAGATATGGATTTTTTTCATGATACACATGATTATAACATTTTCAATCCAATAAAATTTAGATCTTTTTGCAGCATGAACTCATCACTCTATTACCCCATAATAAACAATAGTTTTATGATTTCCTTGTAGAACTACAAGATAATAAAAATTTCTTATTTCATTTATATCCAATTGTTCAACCCACAATTAGTCAAGCATATAGTTCTCAACCTCAACATCTACTATAAACTAGCCTCAACCACTAAACTCTAATATTGGTCGATAGGGGACACTTACCACAGTAATCATCTTCATGACTTTTTGTGTTTATATTTACAGTATCAAAAAATATTTGCAATTTGTATTACCAATTGTTAGCTGCAGTAGACTACTTATTTTCAATTTGTTATTAGGTATTTACCCTGAAAAGCTACTAAAACACAATTTTTTCTAGGCTGTACAAGAAGTTTGAAAGCAAATAGGTTGCTTACTACCGATCATATTTGCTACATGTAGGTGAAGACAGTCAAGGGCTTGTGAGTGATGATGCCATTGTTGATGAGCCTAGGGCTTCATCACCAATATCTGATGAATACTGCATCAACTAACTTATAATGGCAGCAAATATGCATGTGTAGTTGGCATCAAATAACTCTCACCGTGTCATAATTTTTTAATGAACACACCCTTATTATACATGTATATATTGTTTCGTTTTCATGCATATTCATTTTTACTGTATTTTTTACAATATATTTTACTGTATTTTTACACCTATTTTTTTTGCTAGTAATTGATTGTCTGTTAGCTGGTAACTTGAGTATTTTTTATGCATAATATATTCATAATAACCTCTGCAATGCATTTCAATATAAATTAACAAATTGTTTGATTATATAATTTATAAAACTGTCAGTGACGTAGTTTTGGTTAAAAGCTAGTAACACCTGTTCTATTGCTCGGAATTGAGAAATCTTTTTTTTTATTTGCTGCTGATAAAGTTTGTTATCAATCTAACATAAGTCCAACAATGTCAGTATCAAAAAACTGCTTGTGAGCTGCTACGAAACATGAAAAACAATTTTGATAAAAAAAAGTTCACAGAATTATTAGAAATTGTGGTCAGTAGAATTTGTAAAGGTGCACAAAAATTTATATCACATTGTAGCCTGGAATGTCTTTGTTATGCTGCAAAAAACAAATCAAGATTATTTTGAAAAGAACTCTAGTTATACTCAATTTTGTGTAGCTCTATTTTAATTGTAAGGCTAGTGAAAAATTAATTGGGCTGGGGGAGCAGTCAACCAATAACTAATTAGTCCTGAATGGGTTAAATCGCATGGACATCGATATTTACTAAATTAATTAACATCGTTACTTTGATGAATTACTCGATCGACACGTTTTATTCGCGAACAACATAGATGTAAAAGTTGCTGTGAAGTTACTGCAAAGGTGACTCCGAGTTTTCTGGGCATCAGGTGGTTAAGGTTCTACGGAGGAAGATCGGAGAATGGAGGTAAATTTATTTTTTACTTTGAGTCTCCTATAGAGTTTCCTGTTGAGTTTACATTCAGATTATATTTCCCTGTTTGAGGCTAAAATGTAATTTTCTGCGCGTGCAAGATACGTATGTACAGTGAGTTCTTGACGGCTTCTTTTTAATCGGTAGAGGGTAGGCCTGGCCGTGACTAATTAATATGGATGTGTCATTCAAAATTGTCTTGCTTATACACTCACTTAGTTGGGTGGTCTGTGTCTGGCTGATGTCTTGCAACTACAATGATAAAATACATGTAGTCATTCTGTGGCAGTCCATGTGTCTTGTTGATAGACATACCCTGCAGGATGAAAATATTCGTTGGTTGTAAAAATTCGCGATTTCGCGAACAGTCAATTCCACGAATTATTAAATTCTCAGAATAATTAGCTCTGTTTTTAATCACAAGGGAAAACTAATGCATCAAATTAAAAACTAGCTGCTAGGCTAGTTTTTAATATAAATACTCAACGTAGTTGAGTTACAAAACATTTTTAAAATCATTGCCTGGGCTTTGAGCTAACACCATTGCCAATGCATCACATTTCTTTACAAAATTATTCAAGGTTGTCACAAGATATGCAATATGGCGTCATCGCAAAAATAGCCGCTAGGCAGAAGTACTAAACGTAGCCGAGTTCCAAAACTTCTTTAAAATCATGCCGGGCTTCGAGTTTTATTGCCATTGCATCAAACTTTACAAAATTATTCAAGGTTTTCACAAGTTATTCGACATGGTTTCGTCATCGCAAAGAAATCTCTCCTAGTCTTTTTACATTGAAATCAACTCCATCGATCGCTAATACCGAAGTTGAGGATGATCATGATTCTGATCTGGACATTATGGTATGTATTTGATTTGCAGTGCAGGTACGTTTTTCCATAATTAACTGCATTAGTTAAATCTTTTGTTTAAAAACTGATCGCCTTCATTAAATACTTCAGCTATTGTTTTTGTACTTAACACTTATTAATATTTTTTATTTTTTGTGTTTACCGCAGATTGAGAATGAAACAACCTACATGTACTCCGATTACGAAAACTAGAGACAAGTAGTAATATTCATCAAGGCAGGAATATTGGCAGACAAGCAACCAGTCAACCTAGAGCCCCTTCATCGACAACAACTCCTTGATTCGCCGCAGCAAACATGATTAAATTACATATTTTATTTCATTTATAGATATATTTTATAATTTATTACAAACTTGAGTGTACAAATAAAATATTTCAAACACAAATAACATTTTACAAACGATGAATGGAGTAAATATAAACAGTTTAGTCTATATGGCGGTTGTCTAGAGCAATAAAATTAAACTGACAGTCTTGATAAGTGAATACTAGCATGTAATGGTGCTCTCTAACTAGTTATTTTGGTAATAGCAGCTCTATATCGGTGTCACTGTCTTGGGTAGATGTTAAATGCAATTCCCTCGCTACTACATGGCTGGTAAGGAAGTTATCATCAGAACTCTCCTCGTGGCTTACTATTGCAAAGTTCTGCCGGTTGGCCAAAGATTTGTGCTCGTAAAGGCATTTTTGTTCCTTTTTTAAAACAGATATATTCTCCTCGTAAGTAGCTGCGGTCACTTCTACCTCAATTTCCAGACCTCCCAGAATGATTGGTGATCTTCTAAGAATGACATCTACCACCCTTGCAGTCATTGTGCTTGCGTGTATGATGAAAAATCTCTCTCACACTAAAACAAATAATGAAGCGGTAGGAATGGAAAAAATAAATATTGTGTTTTACCCATAGATATATATACCTAGATTGGCCAATAGGGAAAAAGCCTGTCAGACTTAAATAGCACGACGTAACGTCACTGTATTGTACCTCACGCTTGACTGCACTGCTGTTTACAATGAATCTAATGGGAAGAAGGTAACAAAATTATATTTATTTCCACATAAAAACCTTCTTGTACACATAATCCAGTAAATTAAAGCAATTCTGTGATAATATCTGATAACCACCATAGATTAAAACTATAAAAGCTATGAATTGTTGCACACAAATCATGAGCCATCAGGGCTTTATTTGCAACTCTCTCTTATCCCCATTCTCTCTTTTCCCCTTCTCCAAAGAATAAGTTAGAAGGGGAAAAGAGAAGGGGAATGGAGAGGGGAGGGGAAATAGCCCACCCACTCAAAGAGCCAGACCTTGGCTAGGTACATAGACTAATATGCTGAACTAAACATGACTAAATATGATGAGTATGCAAGTATGTCTGAAGTCAAAAATGAGACAAAATGATTATTTTACAGCTGGCTATGTAGCTGGCTAGGTCACCAAAGCTGAAGTGTAATGATTGTATCACTAGCATCGTGGATGTTACCAGCGTTGATGTAAACCAAGCAACGAATTCCCTAATCACAGTTAAGAATCAGGGTGGCTTGACTTTGTCTTCGCCTGTGATGATTGAGGTTTGCAACCACAGCGAGAAAGCGACAAGAGCGTTGCTTAGTAGTGCTGGATTGGTGAAAAACTTTGCCAGGCTAGTACCTATTGCCACCACTAAGAAGCCAGTCACGAAAGGACAATACCAAGTTATTTGTACAATATGCAAAAGCAAGTTAAAGGTTGACTTGCAACAAAATTCACATTGCAGTTATTTGGTATCATAAGATTCACCATGCCTTACTCTGTTGTGTTGTAGGTGTGAAATATATGAGAAGGTGATTACAAGCTCTTAAAAGCTAAAAACTTATACAGTCATACTTCAACTTACGAGCTTAATGCGTTCCGAGACTGAGCTCGTACGTTAATATACTCACATGTTGGTGCAATTTATTTATATATCGAACAATTAAATATATATTGCTTGGTTTCCATACTTTAAAAATGCAAATAAAACACTCAAAACAAGATATCGTAACAAAAAGAACATATTGGTTATTGTCATAATTTACCACATGCTTTCAAAAAGCAACAATTAAAAAATAATACAAGGAAATGTGATTATTTAAAATGTAAAATTAAATACATACAATAGCAGCTAATGCTAGCATTTGCGAGGGAGGGAGATATAAGTTATCCTTCATTACAACAGTTGTCTTTGATAAATTTGAATTTTATCAATGTCTTAAAAGACAAACTCAGAAGCAAACCTAAAAGCAAACTTTCATTTTTAACTTAACGTAATTAAAATTTCTTCGGTGTTCGTAGTTTAAAGTTTCTCGCGGGTTAGCTAATTTTTCCTTTGTTTCGCTTTCACGACTAGCCGGCCGTCTTAAAATAAATCTATCTAAATACATTCGCCTTTGTCGCCCTTTCAACATGTTGCGATTAGGACGAACACAGGTGTCGTCACAAAGGATTAATGCACGACCACTAGCCAACTTGTCCGAATGTCTATTTTTATAGTTTTGATAGATAGCACCGGCCTTTTCACATAGCATCATTTCAGTTACGCTGTCACCGGACAATTGTTTATCTTTTATCCAATTAAATGCCTGAGCAGTCTCTCCAGCAGCAGTCGTGAAGATCGCTGCACCGTTTAGAAACTATGGTTAGTCCTTTTGCAAACTAAATGCCCTGAATATAATCCTTCCGTTTGATGATTGTGGATGTATTTCTGTCATATTGCTGAGCTAGCTCAATCATGCATACACATTTCGCATATTTTATCGCGCACAAAAACGCAGTACCAAAGTATAAACCTGAGTAGTTGAAAAATACAGAGTGATGCTGCTCTCATAAAACACCTCCGGCATACTTGGCAACTGACTCACGTGCTTGTATCTCAAACATGGCTCGGATGTTAGTGCTAAAACTTGCTTAAAAGCTGGCTCGTATCTCAAGTTTCTCGTACGTTGGAGCACTCGTACGTTGAAGTATTACTGTACTTAGTAATGTTTAGTTCAACATAATATTAGTCTTTTACCTAGCCAGGGTCTGGCTCTTTGGGTGGGTTGGCTATTTGCCCCCCCCCTCTCCTTTCCCCCTTCTCTCTTTTTCCTTTCTCACTTCTTCTTTGGAGAAGGGGAAAAGAGAGAATGGGGATAGGAGAGGGTTGCAAATAAAGCCCTGATGGCTCATGATTTGTGTGCAACAATTCATAGCTTTTATAGTTTTAATCTATGGTGGTTATCAGATATTATCACAGAATTGCTTTAGTTTACTGGATTATGTATCCAAGAAGGTTTTTATGTGAAAATAAATGTAATTTTGTTACCTTCTTCCCATTAGATTCATTGTAAACAGCAGTGCAGTCAAGCGTGAGGTACAATACAGTGATGTTACGTCGTGCTATTTAAGTCTGACAAGGCAACCAATGGGAATAGCTATTATTGGCCAATCTAGGTATACATATCTATGGTTTTACCGAAGAACCAAAGTAAAATTCAACTAATTTAGTAAATGGTTTTGCAAAAAGTCATTACTTACCACAAATTGTTGGTTCATCAAAGGCCTCCAAATCTACGAATATTCGTGAAAAACTCTGAACGCAGCAAAAAGTTTATAGCTTAGCACGATCGACCCGTAGTTGTAAGCTAAATAGAAAACGAAACACGCAATGCGCGCATGCGTAGGGTTAACTCTGTTGTTAGACGTAAAAGGGTTAACTCTTCATAGAGAGTGACAGTTTTCAGCTGCGAATAAATTAATCCGGGAATATGCATGAAATGGCAATTTTCGCAAAATTGAACTCCGCGAATTAATTCATCCTGTAGGGTACTCAGTTGATCATCCTGCTCTAGGCAGAACCTTTACCTTGCCAGATAAATACAGTGCACCCTCGAGATACGATGTTAATTCGTTCCAGGGTTGGCATCGTATGGTGAAAAATTCGTATATCGGGGTATAGAGACCATTGTAATTAAACAATGCAAACACCCCCTGGTAAAAATCGTCAATTTTTTTTATAAAAATGTGTACATATTGACAATTAGCAACAAAATAGTATGTTAACTTTAATAATTATAATTACCTACAGTAACTGTATTGTATTTAGTGTATTTTAATGGTTATGATCTGCAATAAAACGCAAAATTATAATGTGTGTACCAAATGCAGTACGTACGTTAAGGAGTTCTTGCCTCCGAAAGATACGCATAACATCAACTTTGAATTCACTTCAAGTAAGTTTAGCTTGCTAAACCTACACTTAAAACTAAGTTTTAATATGTATCAACTTTTATCATGAAATTTTATCCTTCAGCAGTTCCTATCTTCACTTTCGCTATAAACTTTAGCCTATCTGTTTGAAACCTTTATCAACCTAAATCAATGAGGCCGAGCGATGCAGTTATAGAAAGCGGCCCCTCGCACACTTGACCATTTAATGGCTACCGAAAAGAAAAATAAAATTTTATTTTCTATACAGGACGTACATACCTTTGGAGTAACGTGACTTTAGCTGGTACATGTAGCGAGTAAAGCAGAGATGAGGCAAAAGCGTATCAATGCTAATTATGGTGCTGTACACTTGAAAATAAATTTAAAACGTAATGAATTGGAATTTTTTAGCAGGCTAAAAGAAGTTGTCCATTCCTGTCCAATTCTTCTACCTTTTCTACGAAAAAATTGATGGTGCAATGCAGAAAATTGCTAGCTAGCGCTTGTAAAAGGATCCAGAGAATGTGGTACAGTATTTTGTCTTGTATGAAATGTGCACAAGAATCAATGTAACCATACATACAAAGTTTGTACGTATTTATACCCTAGGGGGGGACATGGCTTTAGTAAGTTTCAGAAAGTAATGTGGATGCGTCAACTATCCTAAGTAGCTAGTTATATGAGTTACATACATACATACGATGAATTGTATTCACGTAGAAGATAACAAGCCCATATGCAAAGACATGGTTAAACAATAGAATAAAACAAAAAATCAAAAGGAAACAAATAAAATATGAAAAAACATGCCACACAAGAGATAGATAATATATATTATACATGCATTGTTTTAATGTACCAGTCCACATCAGTAAATTAAACACTTAAATAATGGAGTTCTTGTTTTAATAATAATTGCAAATGCTGATTGGTTGCGATCATATTCCTTGACAATGTTGATAATACGGGTCCCTTCTTATTTACGACATCCAACTTTGTTGACATAGAAATCAATTTTTCTTCGTTTTGTAACGTTTGTATCGGTCTCAGATTCTATAGATAACGAATTAAATGTAGATACTTGTAGTTATATACGTATGCTGACTTAAAAGTTTATAGTAAAAGCTATAATAACGCTACAAATGAATATTTGATCTCACTTGTGCATTTACACGAAATTTTCCACGCGGATATGAGAGAAGTCGATCATCGTGTCTCTTCTAAACGTTCTAAGAATGTTTTCGGCAAACTAAATTTCGGTGTCTTTTTTATTTCGACGTGTTATGAGCACACCGACGGCCAAATTTTAACTCGGGCGAAACTTTTCTCAAATTCGTATGGTGAAATAAAATTCGTATAGCGAGGTGAAGATATCACAATGTTTGACTTCGTAAGGTAAAAAAATCGTATATCAGGGTAATCGTATCTCGAGGGTGCACTGTACAGAGTTGTGTGGCACTCTCAGGCTGTATCATCCACCTTATGGTCAATCATTACAACATACAGTCATACTTACGAACAATCGTAAACAAACAGTAAATTGACATAGGAGCTCAGTCCCAGAATGCGCTAGGCTCCTATATCGAGATATGATTGTGCATATGGTATGACTTTCAAGAACCTTCTGAATTCTTAGCTTCATTTTGTTTCAATGGCTGCGATCTGCAAAATTTGTTCATACTGAATGTTGTTTTCAATGCAGACATGCAGATTAATTTGGTATGAAAGTACTTACACCAGTTATATCATACAAACTGGAATGACAGTACTTACACCAGTTATATCATACAAACTAGTATGAAAGTGCTTACACCAGTTATATCATAGAAACTGGTATGAAAGTATTTACACCAGTTATATGATACAAACTGGTATGAAAGTGCTTACACCAGTTATATCATTCAAACTGATATGACAGTACTTACACCAGTTATATCATACAAACTGGTATGAAAGTACTTACACCAGTTATATCATACAAACTGGTATGAAAGTACGTACACCAGTTAAATCATACAAACTGGTAGGACAGTACTTACACCAGTTATATCATACAAACTGGTATGAAAGTACTTACAGCAGTTATATCATACAAACTGGAATGACAGTACTTACACCAGTTATATCATACAACCTGGTATGAAAGTACTTACACCAGTTATATCATACAAACTGGTATGAAAGTACTTACACCAGTTATATCATACAAACTGGAATGACAGTACTTACACCAGTTATATCATACAACCTGGTATGAAAGTACTTACACCAGTTATATCTTACAAACTGGTATGACAATACTTACACCAATTATATGATATAACTGGTGTAAGCTCTTTCATACCAGTTTGTATGGTATAACGGGTGTAAGTACTGCCATACCAGTTTGTATGGTGTAACTGGTGTAAGTACTTTCATACCAGTTTGTATGATATAACGGGTGTAAGTACTGCCATACCAGTTTGTATAATATAACTGGTGTAAGTACCGTCATGCCTGTTTGTATGATATAACTGGTGTAAGTACCGTCATACCAGTTTGTATGATGTAACTGGTGTAAGTACTGTCATACCAGTTTGTAAGATTTAACTGGTGTAAGTACTGTCATACCAGTTTGTATGATATAACTGGTGTAAGTACTTTCATACCAGTTTGTATGATATAACTGGTGTAAGTACTGTCATACCAGTTTGTATGATATACCTGATGTAAGTACTTTCATACCTGTTTGTATGATATAACTGGTGTAAGTACTTCCATACCAGTTTGTATGATATAACTGGTATAAGTGCTGTCATACCAGTTTGTATGATATAACTGGTGTAAGTACTGTCATTCCAGTTTGTATTATATAACTGGTGTTAGTATTTTCATACCAGTTTGTATGATATAACTGCCTGTGTCAATGGGACATTGGGCACTGATGCAGAGCCAATATGGCCATCGATGGCATTATCACTGGGCCCAGCGCAGGCGCCAGTAGCTATTGCTTTAGGATATATTTGCAACGTTTCTACCTTTTTGCTTTATTCGAAAACTGCTAAGCACATTTTTGTGCTCTTCGTTAAGACAGTGTAAAACAGTGGAGGTGATACCTAAAACAAACAACAAATATAACTTCAAACAAACGTTTGCTGAATCTCTATACCTAACAGTTAGATATAAAAACATCCACAGCTAGCTTTGTAAGGGAAGAAGACTACACTTTTGGTGGTTGCATTTGTTCTATTAGCAGATGTAACCGCGGCATTCTGTTAATCAGGCTTTATATATGTGTAGGTTACGAGACCTAAAAATAACAAATATTATATATTTAACCTATCTTAAGGCAAACTATTTTTCTATCAGAACACATTTGATGCTTTATTGGCAGCCGTGATATTGGTGACGTCATTCTGGCATGTATCTTTTCTGGAGCGGTTTAACCAGTAAAAGGTTTATTAGATTTGAATCTTGAAACATGCTGGTAATCAGATTGCATCAAACATAAAAGTTGATCGCAAATGTTAGAACAATACCGAAACCTTCCGAACCGATATCCTCCGATAAAAATTACTAAAGTTCTGCGGAAGTTCATTTTTAAGAGTCCCTTTAAACCTGGCCTGGTGTAAATCCTATTCATAGTAAACTCCCTTCATGTGCAGCCAACTCCCTTCATGTGCAGCCAACTCCCTTCATGTGCAGCCAACTCCCTTCATGTGCATGCATATTGCAGCTAATTTGAATTTTAAAATAGTATTTTAATTTGAACCTGGCACATGTATTGTCAAGGAAATGGACAGGCTAGATATTTCAATGTAGCCTTATGGAATCAACTACCCATTGGCAATACATGCATACACATGATATGCATACACATGATATGCATACACATGATATGCATACACATGATATGCATACACATGATATGAATGTATTCCAAAGTCTTCACTTCAATATCGTAAGGAACAGTTTTGCCAGAGGCTATCTATAGGAGATAGAGAAGATGATGTCGCAAGAATGATCTCTGAACTGAGAAAAGGCTAAAAGTTACGTTGGCCTGTCTTTGCAACCGACCAGCAAGTCGATGTATTCTAGGCATGCTGGAGATGGTAGATTCGTTGAACCTTATTAGTTAATGAATAGCCTTGCGGTGAGGTCCTGCACGACTCGTGGTTATATATCTAGCTGGCCGGCTAACAAGATTATATCATTGGTTACCGAGGAATAATGTCACAGTCAGAGGTTGGGTATTGTTCCTTTTGTTTGCTCCCAATACACAATTTTCTGCTGCACCCTGCGTTGCTATTTGAAAGAAATAATTATTGAATGCTCCTGTCATTCCGTATCGACTTAGTAGAAACTTTGTCAAGACGCTTCATCGATTATTCTGTCACGCTGACTATCACAGAAATGAATGCATAAATGGTTTCAATAATCAATAATATGTTTATAAGACATGTTATATGCTTACAGAGATTAAAAACACTAATAAATTACATCAACACCAATGAGACAAAATATGTGAATAAAACCAAATGCCACCTCATTGTTGCTCTAGGGGGAACCGTAAGAGTTATTCGCTTGCAGTTAATCGCGTCGAGGAGGTGTGGCTTTGGGTTGGTCTTAGCTTCAGGAAACTTAGGTAGTCATCGATAGTCGCGGCACTCAAATTGAAGCGTGCGACGGTTCGCCTTTTTTTATAGAAACTAGTATCGGCGTGAGGCGGGCATCCGTTCCACGATTTCCACTCAGTGGTCTGTTTATTAAATCTCCATGAGAGCTAATAAAATACACGGGACAGGTGTTATTCTCGCCAGTGTGATAGTTAGAGGCTCGACTAGAGGATATCTTCACGTTGAAAGATAAGAGAAGTCGGAACATTGGTTTGGAATTTGAACCTCAAGGACATCGTTCCAACAGATTAAAACATTTAATTTAGGATATCAGCATCGCTCGACACGAACAGCTTGCTACATTCGTTATAACGGCTATCTATTGGATTCCAATGTTCGGTCAAAGCTTTCCTTGATAGACTTGACCTAGCAAGTAGGTATGTCTGTGTGCACTCCACTTCTAACTTATCCACGATTATTGTTGCCAACGGATAACAGTTATGATGACAACGACAGTAACAACAACAAAAATGAACAGAAAATATGGAATCCTGCTTTTACGGAGTCTGAGCATGAAAGGAAAACACGAGAACTTTGGTTTAATAAGCGACAAAGGCTAAACTTCCTAGCGGTTACAGGCTTTCTCCCTGTGCAGGTGCCAGTCAAATCCAAGCAGCTCCATAGTTCTTTGGTGTGTCAGGTAAGTCTCATCATACTACACCGATAACATTTAGGTCATGATCCTAGAACTATTATTATCCCAGGACCATTGCTGTAAGGTCCTGCCTGGCAGATCAGGAGACTGGTTGATTTAGTGTTGTCTTTTGACACGCTGTCAGAGAAAGTTGTAGTTGTGGACACAGTGTATAGGTGTACATGAGCATGTATGGTGGCCACAGATCACCTGGTCTCCTTCAAAAATATGCATTAGTCTGATCGAATAAGACAAAGTCAAAATTAATTTTAGCTTCTTTAGCTACATGCTTCTGTGCTCTGCTTCTGCTTATCATAAACATACAAAAAACTGAGAGTCAGCAAACATTGTCCAGTTGGTCATTACCTTCATGCCAGACCCCATCTTTAACGACCTCCCTTCATCTCTAACGATATTCCTTTCTCTCTAACGACCTCCATTCATCTTCAATGACCTTTATCTAACCACCTTCCATCTCTTACCACCTACCTCCATATTTTACCCCACCACTCTAATCATACCTTTTAGTATTAGCTTATGCTATGGAACTGTAACTAGTATGCTAGTGTAATGAACTAATGTGAGCCCGTGTCATATTTGGGCATCTCATAAATGTGGATAATTTGACAGAGCTAAATAAGTCTGAAATACTCCCACCTACGTGGTACATCATTGACCCTGTGTGCAATGCCTGCTGCGCACTAGGCGGCTACGCACTAGGTGGCAACGTGTTGTGCAACAAACCATCCCTTCAGATTAGAATGGATAGCATATTGCGCAATACAGGTACCTGAAGAGTAATGGCTCGTTGGAGGATGGATTATGACTGCACTGGGAGCAATTTTTTTTAAAAGATCGAAGTGCCATGCTTTGCTAGGCAAGCAGGCAAGGTGAAGTGGCTAGGAACACTAGCAGGAAGTTATGTTTTGTGTGCGGAGATATGACCTTTTGCTCATGGCCACATAAGATTTCATTGCTTCTTTGTTTGTTCAGCTAGCTTTAACAATCATCCATATTCTCCAGCATGAAACGCTATAGGCATGTTTTGGCCAGGTGATTCGCGGCCAAAGGGGAAAAATACAGCTGTCAATGCCTGCCTGGCCACACCTAGGATTTAGCGCAAAAGGAATCACAAGGTTATATAGAGGTCAACCAATCTCCATTTGATTTCTAGAAGAAATACTGTCTTAATGTTTGTGTAGTCATATTTCTGCAGGCGTTATGAAAGCTGAAGCACATTGGAGAAATATCGAGTGATTCGCCGGCACTGACGCTAAGACTGAAGTCAGTAGGAACGCTAGCCGATTTGTATACATACCGTGTGCATTTTTGTATACATACCGTGCCATGGAAACATTGTGATACGTGTTATATAACATGTTATATAACACATATCACAATGTTTCCATTGCCTATGTTGAGTTGACATTGATAGAATAGTGAATCACTTTTAGATAGTAAGGTTGCCTATGTTGAGTTGACATTAATAGAATAGTGAATCACTTTTAGATAGTAAGGTTGCCTATGTTGAGTTGACATTGATAGAATAGTGAATCACTTTTAGATAGTAAGGTTGCCTATGTTGAGTTGACATTGATAGAATAGTGAATCACTTTTAGATAGTAAGGTTGCCTATGTTGAGTTGACATTGATAGAATAGTGAATCACTTTTAGATAGTAAGGTTGCCTATGTTGAGTTGACATTAATAGAATAGTGAATCACTTTTAGATAGTAAGGTTGCCTATGTTGAGTTGACATTAATAGAATAGTGAATCACTTTTAGATAGTAAGGTTGCCTATGTTGAGTTGACATTGATAGAATAGTGAATCACTTTTAGATAGTAAGGTTGCCTATGTTGGATTGACATTAATAGAATAGTGAATCACTTTTAGATAGTAAGGTTGCCTATGTTGAGTTGGCATTGATAGAATAGTGAATCACTTTTAGATAGTAAGGTTGCCTATGTTGAGTTGACATTGATAGAATAGTGAATCACTTTTAGATAGTAAGGTTGCCTATGTTGAGTTGACATTGATAGAATAGTGAATCACTTTTAGATAGTAAGGTTGCCTATGTTGAGTTGACATTGATAGAATAGTGAATCACTTTTAGATAGTAAGGTTGCCTATGTTGAGTTGACATTGATAGAATAGTGAATCACTTTTAGATAGTAAGGTTGCCTATGTTGAGGCTCTGCGTCAGTTTTGGCCTTCTATTGTAACGAGGTCCCCTGTTTGTGTCTGCCATCTCGTTTATTGTGAGCAAGAGCTCTAGATGATGGGTGTTCCATTGCTCTGTAGAGTTCTAGTAATGTGTTCAATTCTCTCGTAAGCCTTAACCAACCCAGGAGAAACCCAATAGCTGAAGCTCAACAAAAATATATAAATTTACTGTAGCTGTTTCACTTATGACATTTTCTACAACTACTGATTTGACTAACGGCATCTAAAAGTACCACACCACGGACAGCGTAATGATTAAGTTCAAACTAAGGCCATTATCAATTTCGCACATTTATTGTTTATCATTAAGTGAAGTTTGGTAAGCCAGCTGGTAACTTACACCAGTCTGCCAGCTGGTAACTTACACCAGTCTGCCAGCTAGTAACTTACACCAGTCTACCAGTTGGTAACTTACATCAGTCTACCAGTCGGTAACTTACATCAGTCTGCCGGTTGGTAACTTACATCGGTCTACCAGCTAGTTACTTACACCAGTCTACCAGTTGGTAACTTACACCAGTCTGCCAGCTGGTAACTTACATCAGTCTACCAGTTGGTAACTTATACCAGTCTGCCAGCTAGTAACTTACACCAGTCTACCAGTCGGTAACTTACATCAGTCTACCAGTTGGTAACTTACATCAGTCTACCAGTTGGTAACTTACACCTGTCTACCAGTTGGTAACTTATATCAGTCTACCAGTTGGTAACTTACACCAGTCTACCAGTTGGTAACTTACACCAGTCTGCCAGCTGGTAACTTATACCAGTCTACCAGCTGGTAACTTACACCAGTCTACCAGCTGGTAATTTACACCAGTCTGCCAGCTGGTCATATATTATGGGTAATATGTGAAGTAGGTAAGTCACTACTCTACACATTATACAAATTGAAACACTCCAGTTTGGTTAAAACTGATAAGAATCCCGCGCAAGCTATCAATGTGTCTGTTTCTAATAATCAATCATGCGTCCATTTTAATAGAGTTATTCAGTAGTATTCGTGGCTCATGTATTAGTAATGCTCTTTCTAACATTTTAATAGAGCTATTCGGTAGTATTCGTGGCTCATGTATTAGTAATGCTATTACTAACATTTTAATAGAGTTTTTCAGTAGTATTCGTGGCTCATGTATTAGTAATGCTATTTCTAACATTTTAATAGAGTTTTTCAGTAGTATTCGTGGCTCATGTATTAGTAATGCTCTTTCTAATCAGTTTCTACTGCTAACAAATCCATCCCAATATGTTGCTCACTGCAGACTATAATACATTTGATACAGCAAAATTTATTTTAATTCAACTTTACTGTATTAATTGTACAGTCCTACTTCAGTTTTTGGCAATGATCTGTTTCAAAAGGCTTTTTCACAAAACGAGTTCATGGATTTTAAAACAAATTTTCCTGCTATATGTAACGTAAATAATTATAATTTGTTGAAAAACTAAAAATCATTTTTTGAAGCTTTTCACATTTTTAACACCATAAACTATATATGAGGAGAGACGGCAATATATAGAGCGGGGAGGGCTGGGGTACAGGGGTGCCCAAATACTTTTGCTGGAGGGCCAAACAGGTAACCAGGCCTTATCAGGCGGGCCAGACTTGAATACAGCTGTATATATGTAAATGTATGTGTATTTTAAGTAATGTGTAAGTAAACATATATACATGAACATAAACATGAAAGTAACAAGGTATAACATAATAACATATGTAGGTTTATTCTCAACAAAAATCTACTGTGCAGAAGAAGTATCTGTAATGTTAATGAGACACATGGAAGCGAGTTTGCTTTGCAGCTATTGCTACAATATCTGATTTATCTTTGGTTACTGCTACAGCTAAGAGCTGTTGAGTATGTTCCTCTGTCAGTACACTCCGATACCTACTTTTTTTTATAAATGTCAGCTTTGAAAACATTGATTCACCCAATTAGTTTGTACCAAAGAAAGTAAGTGCACTGCCATATTGCATAGCTTAGGATACTTCTCCTGTACAGCAGATTGCGTTCAGAACCCTCCAATAGTTTGCTCAGCAAATTGAGCTTTAGCCAGTATATCTGCCTTTAAATCACACAGCTTTAATTCTGCCACACCTCTCTGAACATGAGGAAAGTTATCAACTTGGGCTTTCCAAAGCTGATGTGCCTGAAATGGGCACGCAACCAGCTCAATAATGCCATTGATACTGTCGAAGGCAGCAAAGCGATGCTCCATTTCTGAAGAAACATCAATGAGAAAAGCGCGTGCTGCTGTAAGGTCCACAACATCATCACGACCATTGCAAATTCTCTGATGATTGGAAAGTGGTTCATATTACTGTTTATGTCCTCGTAAAAGCAGTGGAGTTTGTCTTTAAAAAATGTTACTGCCTGCCAGAGTTCTACCACATTACGACCTTCACCCTGCAATTTCAAATTTAGGTCATTCAGATGAGCCAAACTGTCTGTCAGAAAAGCCATGTCTCTCAGTGAATGCTCCGATCTGAGGATCTCTAAAAATCGTTCTGCTGCATCTCCTCCAATCTCACTAAAAAACTGCTCAATATGCTGTCTTACAGTCCATACTCTTTGCAAAGCTCTACCCTTACTCAGCCATCTGCAAATATACATTAAAGTACATTGTATATTAAAAATAATTGACAATATTCACAACTTTGCTGAGCTTTTTTACCTCATCATAATGTAATGAAAATAAGTATGTCAAATATAATTCGAAGATAGCGGTGTGGTACTAACCTGACATTGTTGTGTACTAACAATTCATCATACTGAGAATCTGACTCCTGCAGAAGTTTTCTAAGCTGGTGATGTCGTAGAGATGATTTTCATCAGAGAAAGTTTATTAGTTTCATTATGTTCAACATAAGACTTCCATATTCATCTTTCAGTTGTGCACAGAAAATGCTTTCGTGTATGATACAATGAAATTCAATCATCTGAGGATCGTTTTCTTTCAAGCAATTAGTAAAACCAGAATATACACCCACCATAGCTGGGGTGCCATCTGTTGCTACAAAAATTATCTTATGTATTGACACTTTATGGGAGTCCGTGTAAGCCTTGAATGCCTGATATATGTTTTCTCCAGTCGTACGTTCTGTCAGTAGAATAACTGCTGCAAGGTCCTCACTAAACTTGTTGTTGAGATAATACCGAACAAAAAAACTCAGCTGAGCAACATCATTTATGTCAGTACTCTCATCTACTGCAGGGTTGGAAAAAACACGGTTTTTATGGAAAAACCAGGTTTTTTTGGTTTAAAACGGTTTTTATAATTTTACTAACGTTTTTGCAATTTTAAGTCTAATTAACATCACTTACTATAGCTGTATGATTGAGTACTGAACATACATACGTGGAATCATCTGTTAAAGATGGTACTATGGGAGTTGTTATGGGAAAAAAGAAAGAAAACATACGGAAATTTCGGAATGAGTCTTTAATCAAACATGATCGATGAAATACAGAGCAGAAATCTCATGGCATAAAGTAAATATTTTACATACAGTTCTATGTATGAGTGGAAATTTAATCCAAGTGATTAGTCGTGTGGTAGTGTAGAGCAGAGCATAATGCAGATGCATTGCTAGTGTTTGGAGCAGTGGCAGATGACTCAACTTCTATCACCTGGATACTAGCATCTCTGTCTAAGTTGGTGTTGTCAGCTTGACATTTTGCTACGTGAAATTGAAGCCTATCTGCGTGACCTCGCGTTACAACAGCACATCTATTACATTTTGCCTTAGAACATTTGCCTTTTGCAGTTCGAGTGAAAAGCTGTCAAATGGAATCATGTGTGCGAGGCGTATTGGAAATTTGAAACACAACATTAACTTTTAAAAACACAAACCTTGACAAACGGAATTCTAACAATCCAACTACTTTGGCTTTTCTATCTTTTCTCACTGGCCAGACTTGAGAAAGTATGCATTCATTATTAGAGACGATGATTGAATTAGTATATTTCACACGGTTTTTCTATTTCATCATTAAAGAGGTTATTATATCACTTGATAAAAGCAATTGAAAATGAAATTCACTAATTTATTGTTGTGCTAGGATTTCTTGTAGTTTTAACTTGAGCTCTGCCATCAATTTACTAATGTGTCCTAAATAAACTTTCACAGCTGATAATTACATATAATTGCATTTCTATCATGGCACATAAACCACTACGAGCTTAAAATATTATGTTTAAAAAAATAATAATGAAAAAACCACAAAAACCGAGCCAACCCTGATCTTCTGCAACTGAAAATGATTTACAACTGTTCAAGTTATATATCACACCTTCAGTCACATGATTGGCAATAGCTTCTATCCGTTGGACGCACGTATTCCTAGATAGCGGTACTGACTGAACAGCTTGCTGAATATCTAGCTTTTCGGGGTAGAGCGCTTGAACGGCTGAAACCATGCATTCTTTGATCAGTTCACCGTGGCTGTATGGAGCCATTGCCTTGGCAATTTTATAACAAAGCTCATAACCAGCAGTAGCTGCTCTTTGTTGCAAGCTTGTAGCTCCCCTCATCATAGCCATTTGTCCATTAGCCGGCCTTGTTAATCTATCAAGCTGTTCCTGCTTCCTAGCTGTCCCTGGAGGAAAGCTTCTGTCATAGTCAGGATGGTTTTGAGTGTAATGCCTTTTGATATTTGCTACCTTGTTTATAGCGACTGAATTATTGCATATCAAACATAGGTTTCCCTTTTACTTCATGAAAAAAGAATTGTGTAGTCCAGTTTGGATTAAAACGTCGGTTTTCTCTGTCTACCAATCTCTGAGCCATGATTGCTTACGAATTATTTTTTATTTAAAGTCATTAGTCATACAATCAAACAATTTATGCTGAGAAATCCCCTACACTAACGCAAAACTAAACTCTAGTATTGCCGATAATGCTGGTCAGGTGACTTCAGATAACTACCGTACCTTTTGGACTATTAGCCGCTACGTTTTTGCGATGTTTTGAGCCATGTGGCTGATTTAGAGGCTGCGGCTATTCTGCAGTTTTTTTTTTCGTCGATAGGGCGCATTAAATGGCTTCTGTGGTAAATGCGCCTCTAGCGGTGATATAAAAAACGAAACTTTGCCTACTGCGGTACTGTTCCGTTAGGCACTGGGTTAAAAGCGTCGGTTAATACGAAACAGTGCCTAACGGCACTTTTCTGTTTTAACGACCAAAGTTGCTGCCGTGTTAAAAGCACCGTCATAAGTTCTGCGGCATATACAAAAGATGCGGCCTATGTATTGTTTTATTACCGTTTTTTTAAATAAAGCAGATGTGGCCAATATAGAGGTGCGGTTAATAGTCCGAAAAGTACGGTAATAATTACTACTGATACAATAACAATAATACATGGCCAAACAAACTCTTTAAAATTTTCAAAACATTAAAAAAATTAGAACAGCTGGGGGCCTGATAAAACAGCTGGAGGGCCGGATCAGGCCCACGGGCCTCCATTTGGGCACCTGGGATATAGAGCATACCAAATTTTTATACTCTAATAATAGCAGGGGCTAAGCTGAGGGATGTACCCTAGCCTTGTGTCCTCAAATCTTGTGTAAAATCAAAATAATCATTTATTATTATAATAATAGATGATTATTATTACATTAATCAAATGCAAAAGTCATAGAAATAATTTGTGGTTTATGTAAGAAAAAAATCACCCAGTGCATTAATGTTTACAAATCACCAAATATGGTCATATACGCTTCATAACAACAAACTACCCCCACCACCAAAGTCATTCTGTTCACTGTACTGCCCCACCAAGGTCATACTGTTCCCTCTACTGCCCCCACCAAGGTCATACTGTTCACTCTACTGCCCCCACCAAGGTCATACTGTTCACTCTACTGCCCCCACCAAGGTCATACTGTTCACTGTACTGCCCCCACCAAAGTCATGCTGTTCACTGTACTGCCCACCGCCAAGGTCATACTGTTCACTGTACTGCCCCCACCCAGGTCATACTGTTCACTGTACTGCCTCACCAAGGTCATACTGTTCACTGTACTGCCCCCACCAAAGTCATACTGTTCACTGTACTGCCCTCACCAAGGTCATACTGTTCACTGTACTGCCCCCATCAAGGTCATACTGTTCACTGTACTGCCCCCATCAAGGTCATACTGTTCACTGTACTGCCCACCACCAAGGTAATACTGTTCACTGTACTGCCCCCACCAAGGTCATACTGTTCATTGTACTGGCCCCCCAGGCCTTCTGCCTCTCAGAATTGCTCAGCTGGTTATTGTGGACACCCTTAGTATGTTATTGGGGCAACGAATAGATTGCACTAGTGTTTGCTGCTGCCTAGACTGATTTGGCACGGCCATGACCTCAGCTATGTTTATGTTTGGCCTCCAGGGTCTGGGCAGAGCTGAGAACGTACGTGTGGCCATGCCTTGCAAGGAGCTTTGTTCACTTGTCTATCAGGAAAGATGACCCCTAAAGGGTCCCATCCCAACAAGCCTATGAATAATCTCCTACATAGTACTGTATGAAATCATGCACTCTGGATATAAGTTGACACACTTGGAAACTGGCAGTCCAATGAATAGATTTTCTGAAGTTTTTACCGATAGAGTACAGAGGCCATCAAAGATACTTGCACAAAGGTGAACTATTTTTATAGAAAATGAAGTGGAAGCAGCCATGTGGTTTATTGAAAGAGTAGTAATAGGACACATGCCAGTTTACACGCTCTCTACTAAATGGTGTTGAAGTTGGAGGAGCAATTGTCTGGCAGCAGAGACTGTAAACAGAAGTATTTATCTAGAAGGTTCCAAAATTTTGTGGAAGTTCATCTTTAATAAGTGATAGTGGCCTGGGCTTATAACGACTAGTAACAGGATTCGGGGTCTAATAGCTGGTGTGCCCCAAGTGGTCTTAATAAATTGACTAAACTTGACACAAGTGGTTCCTCCTTTGTGATATGTTGGATAAAAGTTGACCTTTGGGCATGCATTTAGGCATTCTTATCAGAAACACTATGTGAGTTCCTCTGTAATATTCTTATCAGGATCACTCTATGTGAGTTCCTTCGTAATTCCAATGACATAAGTAAATTCACTAGCTAATATCCAATGCTTAGGGAACTAACGAGTGCCTTGTATTATTGGTCGAGTGACAACCGAAAGCTTCCTCAGGCCAACAGCTGGCTGACTATCACTAGTGTTAGTCACTGTCACTAGTGTTACATGCTACAAACTTTTGTCATATTTTTTCATATTCATAGCATGTAAATGGTTTCAAACGCCGCATATTTAATTCTTCGAAGTGATTCAAACCTATTCAAGGGGGTATTTTTGAAAACGTATCAACAACGAAGTACTGCGTATGATGTAAACATCAATATTCGTATTATTGCACAATTCTTTGTGATCGAAAGTTGGATTTTCATCATCTTCATTGGTGATGTCCTTACAGCATCCCTATGGAGCTCCGTTTTCAACGCACATGTTTTAAAAATATTCCAAACATTTTAAAAATGTCAAAACATGTGGGAAATCTTTCTTTCAAATTCGGAGCTATTTTCTAAAACAGTGAACGCTCTGTTCTCAGACGAGTTAGTTATCACAATGCTCGACCTAGCCGACCTAGCGGTTGCGTTAAACCTTTTTTTTAAAGATCTACATTTATTTCGAATTTGAAGAAGAAAATTTCCTACACGGTTTGACATTTGACCTTAGACAAATTTTAATAGTGTCAGCCGCGATGTAAAATATGCCCCTCGATGTAGCTAAAAGTTCAACAGGCTAATATAGAAAACGCGAAGTTGTGCGCCAATTTCTTTGTAGCACGTAAACTCGTCAGCTACGATTAATTGGGAGTTGTGCGATCACTCCTGCGCATAATGTAAATTCGTCCTCATTCCTACAGTCAAAACAACAACTTTAGAGCTCAAAAGTTCGTAGCATGTAACACTAGTGATTGTCTCCATAATCTTTCATGTCCGTCTGCAAATTTACATGTCACCCGCAAAATAGAAATAGCGAAAATATGCGAGAGTCAAGAGAGTTTTGTTACTCACAGATTTGGGCCGAATATTTCATGTTTGGTTCCTAGAGGCATAGGCTACTTCCTAGAGGCGTAGGCTACTTCCTAGAGGCGTAGGCTACTTCCTAGAGGCGTAGGCTACTTCCTAGAGGCGTAGGCTACTTCCTAGAGGCGTAGGCTACTTCCTAGAGGCGTAGGCTACTTCCTAGAGGCGTAGGCTACTTCCTAGAGGCGTAGGCTACTTCCTAGAGGCGTAGGCTACTTCCTAGAGGTCTAGGCTACTTCCTAGAGGCGTAGGCTACTTCCTAGAGGTCTAGGCTACTTCCTAGAGGCGTAGGCTACTTCCTAGAGGTCTAGGCTACTTCCTAGAGGCATAGGCTACTTCCTAGAGGCCTAGGCTACTTCCTAGAGGTCTAGGCTACTTCCTAGAGGCGTAGGCTACTTCCTAGAGGCGTAGGCTACTTCCTAGAGGCGTAGGCTACTTCCTAGAGGCGTAGGCTACTTCCTAGAGGTCTAGGCTACTTCCTAGAGGCGTAGGCTACTTTCTAGAGGCGTAGGCTACTTCCTAGAGGTCTAGGCTACTTCCTAGAGGCGTAGGCTACTTCCTAGAGGCGTAGGCTACTTCCTAGAGGCATAGGCTACTTCCTAGAGGCTACTCAGAGGTCCCACATGTATCCCATATGTATACCATGTGTCCGTCCCATATGTACCCCTATGTATTAAGGTACGTATACCGTATGTATCCCATATGTATACTGTAAATTTACGTATGTATACTGTAAATATATGTATGTATACCGTTGTTCATGGGGAAGGACCTTTAGTGTTAGTATATAAAAAGACTAACTTATCATAGCATATCTTATATCCACACACATGTAAACATCCAATTTCTCCGCTCTCAATTCTCCCTAAAGGCGTGGTCACACGAGCACCGAACCGACGTAGGATCGGTTCGGTTCGGAGGCTGGTTCGGTTCGTGGCACATGTCACACGGCCACCGAAGTAACTTCGCTTCTTAGATACCATACGTATAGAGGCAGGACACGGTTTCATTAGTAGTTTTTATGTATTTGAGTTAAATATTTCTATTGTAAACAAAAAACTTTGAGGAACTATTATAAATCATAATTACACAGCAGATTTATCAGAAGATCGTTCGGCTGCTCAAAATAAATCACTCGATACAAATATTTTGCTAACCCTTCCCATCAACATAATTATATTTTTTTTATTAACATATGAATGTTTTTCTATGCTGAGTACATAACAAACAAAAACAGTCTTTATCATAGTACTGTGGGTTTACATAAATAAATCAGTCAACGATAGTTCATCAGGATGAATATGACACATTACTTATATTCTACACGAAAGAAAATCACAACCATTCCCCTACATTTATGCAAAACTTAAGTGCAACATCTTACATTTATGCAACCCAATCACAAGTCCGGGTGAACCTTGTCGTAAATTGCTTCATGTTGTTTATTTAACGAAATAAAAGTATCGTCCCATTTCTTTTTTAACTTTACTCACACGCACGTAAGAAAAAATGTGACGCGTGCTCGCTAGAATTCTAGAATTTTAACCAGCCAATAAGAGCAAGGGTTCGGCACGAAATTTCGAGCAGTACCGAAATAGTTCGCTTCGGCCAGAAATGTCCTCAGCCGAACTTTTTAGAGCTGAAAACGACGTCGTTTTGCGTCATTTAGTTCGGTTCGGTGCCCGTGTGACCACGGCTTTATACGCCTATTCCTGTTTTGGGTAAAATCCATCGTCCGCCTCACAATTGTCTAGTGTATTAGCCTGACAGACATCATTTGTTCATTACGAATTCAACTTCTGTAAAAAATCTGTCGTGTTCTCCTGTGTGTCTGCTTGCGTGTCTGCTCTAGTATTGTACAAATAATTATATACATAGCGGTCACGAGTAAACCTCTCTATAATGGGTACAATTTGAAGGAATGTTGTAATACCAATTATCCCTTATCAGACTAGCTAGGCTCTTTGCTGCAGCCAGGAGAGTGACGTAATGTTGCTAGGATGGCCTACTGGGTGGTTATGGGCCATTTGACTTCTCAGTGACCCATGATTTTGATGATTTCCTTGAGTGATATTTATCGCATGAACTGCGCTGGCCCTATAATCTTATATTATTAGAATCATCATGGCTTACGCCCTCCAACAAACCTAATTATATATCAGTATGATGAAGCTATCCATGCCAATGATAGCAATATTATACATTCAGGTCCTCTGGCTACAAAAAGTTACGAACACTATACAAACGCTTTTTGGTTTATAGTAGTGCTGGGACGATATTACGATATTTCGGTATATCGTCGATATCACTTTCTGATACCGACCGTACCGAGTGCTTTCTGCCCATATCGAAATATCGGATACCGTCGATATTGGACGATATCGACGATAATACAGATACATCGGTTTTTTGACGTCATCGCATTGTTTGCAAACGCACTCGTCCACGAAAAAGCCGCCATCTTTGTAGAAAACTATCGTCATTCTCTTGATTAATACGTAGTATGTTAGTTAGTAATGTTTAATTTTGCTGATAACAAAATAACAAAAAGCCTCTATATTCAGGCATATTATCAAATAAAATGAAACCTGTAAAAGTATCCTGAATGCAAAATAGTAGTGAACAATTCATGTTTAGTTGGAGATTATTGGTGTAAAAATTAAAATAAAATTTACATGAGATGATGACTTAAAATAAGTAATGCAGGATAACTTTTACAAAAATAAATTGATTGATACTATATACAAGAGTTCAGGTTTGAAGAATAGGTCTTCTATGAGTATTGATTATTAATTGTTATTAATAATTTGATGACTATAACATAGCCTGTATCATCTGACTGTTTAAGTATCGTTGATGTTTACATGAATAATAGTATTTTTGATGTTGTTTTGATACTACAATAAAAAATTTGCAAACAAAAGCATAACAAACATAATTAATTGCAGAAGCTTCGTGTTTTTAACGATAGAAGTTCTTCATAAAGATGGCGGACAACGATAGAAAGACGTCACGAAAAACGAAGGATATTCTACTCTACCTATTTGATACCCGATTCTTCAGAGAATTATACCGGTATATAGATTCATTAGGGAGTTGTTCTTTCATGGCAGTTTTTCTGGCAGGTAAGACAACTCCGAATAACATAACCGATATTTTGATATATCGGTTGACTACGCTATCATATCGTACCGAAACGAATTTTTGATATCGTCCCAGCACTAGTTTATAGCAAGACCGCAAAGTTTCAAACATTTCTGAAACCATGTAAAACTTTCTGAATGGCAAAGCATGCTTTGCTTGATGCCGCTCGTTTCATTTCTTCACCTCTTCACCTCTAGCTGTCATCAAAAGCATAAATATGTCGAGAATGGAAACATGTTGAAATTGAATTTGTTTGTGTTGCAAAGGAACATAACACTACTGATTGAAACCATGAGTAGACTGTGTGCATGTGTTAAAGATGTGGTTGCGTCAAATTTGAGTTGATTTTAAAAGAAAGTATTTTTCTTTGTCCATCAGTTGATATGTTGTTTGTTGTGTTAGGCGATCTCATTGTCAAGATATTTGAATATTAAAATCGAAAAGCTTCGATCGCGGTAAAAACGCTCAGGCCAAAAAGACATGCCCAGACTTGCCCAAAATGATGTAAAGCGTGATACAACCTGTCTCTATCTCTCGTATTCACATCGGCTATTGCGATAAAAGTCTAGTCCTACGCGGCTCTATTGGCATATATTTTATCTTGTATTTGCTCGTGTTGACTAGAATAAAATTTTAAATCCAGCTACAGATACATTATTGCCAATGTCTCAAAGGCCTCAAACAAAGAAAATTAAAAACTTGTCATATTGGCTTCTTCTAAATGCTGTGTAAACATCTTAGTACCGACTACCGATTCTACCGGTCTATGATAATTCTGTCAAGCAAACTATGTAGAATAAGGTCTTTGTATCGGCACAATTCCGCCGCTCCCCACACTAACGATATACAACCTCCCAAAAGCCCCGCCCACATTATGCCTGTCGCCTATCCTGGGAATAGGGCTGTATATCATTGCCTGAACCGAAAACTAGTTTCTTACTACCGTAAGTAAAATAAGCGTATTTGAAAAGAATACGTGGCGCAGCCAACTACATCCCTCAAAGTCATGTACATTGCATAGGCGACTGTCAACGTTATCGAGTCATTATTGGTATCAATGTTTAGAAAAAATTCACTGGTCACATTTGATTAGTTGATTCAAGTACTAAACAAATGTTCGAGCTATGCAAAAGTGCCTGTCCATGCAGCTCTGATTGCACTTCAAAAATCCATCTATCAGAAAGATTTCAGCACAGGTATTAATGGGGCTATGATATATTCAATGTTCTGTAACTCATGTTTTGCATTATCTTCAACAATATTATTTTAGTATATAATTTTTACAGGCAAAACAATTTTCATTTCGGCATAAAGCTTTTATTAAAAATATTCATTAAATCGTGGCGACTCACATAGTTTTAGCTGATACAATAGGACAAATTCATCTACTGCAGCAAACTCAAATAAAACATCATGGTTCATGCAGCAAACATTCAAGTGTCTCTTTCCCATTTATGGTAGTATCCACACTGACAAAGCTGCTTCGGCTGGTGCGACCACATAAACATCCTGTAATCAGTAAAACAAATGCAATAAATATGTCATTCATAGATATGTCATTCTAAAGCGTATCTACTGAAAGCTTTGAAGTTGGGATTAGATAGATTGCAGTGTAATTTTAACAATGGATAAGATACTTTTAACAAGGATATTTTTAAAAATCGTCCAGATTTACAATCTGGAGGATATTTTTAAATGTTTAACAAAAGCACAAGTACGCCATGCTAACTATTCGAAGCTTTGGTTCTGGACGTTGAAGATTTGCATTGATCAATCGATTTTCTTCACTTTCTACAAGTGAGAAGTGAACGTCTAAAGTCTCAATCAATCTAATTTACTAGATAAAACTGCCACAGAAAATTTGAAGCAAATATAGCTCGGTGAAATGATGAATTATAAAACGATGATTAGTGATAGCAAAAAGTTATAATTTTATTAATTAGTACATGTATTAATGAGTACTAAAAATACTACCTTTAGTATAATCATCAATCTAAGCCATTGTATTGCTAGATGCTATGGATTAAAAAGAAGCCGTAAAGAACTCACTGTACATACGTATCTCGCACGTGCAGGAAATTACATTATAACTTAAAACAGGGAAATATAATCTTAATGTAAACTCAACAGTATATCTATAAGAAAGTAAAAGATAAATTTACCTCCGATCTCCTATCTTCCTCCGTAGCACTTTAACTACCTGATGCCCAGAAAACTCGGAGTCACCTCCGCAGTAACTTTACAGCAATTTTTAAAACTGTTGTTCGTCAATAAAACATGTCAATCGAGTAATTCATTAAAGTAGCGATGTTAATTAATTTAGTAAATATCGATGTCCATGCGATTTAATAATAGAGTAAAATCCCTAAATTTGAAATCACAGACAACTCGTACGAGTGATAAGATTTATTTGGTTATTACATTTGGTTATTGTTTTGTCACGTGATGTTCTCACGTGAATTGAAAGGCCAATAAAAGGCTCAATATAAAACTTCTCGTAGCACTAGTTTATGACAAAGACTTCGGGTTTTACCGAAGACCCCGTATCAAATATAGATGCTAGCTACTTCACAGTTTTGTTTCGGCCTGATCTAATCGGTTAGTCGTAATCTGATCATGTGACCCAATACTTCGCAAATAATTTCTGCAGCACTTTTCGATTATCACAGTTGACCAACAGGCTCGTCATGATTATCAGACAATTGTATGTACTCCTTCAAGCTAAGGCTAAGAAATTAAACGAAATTTTACGATAAGTTATGAGATATCAGTGCTAAAAGTGACAGCATTACAATGACGATAAAACAGACGCGTAAGAACAATAGACATGGTTTTATTGAATGCGACAAGTATATTTGTGAAAATATTTCGACGAATGAGGTTGCATGAAAGTGTAAACAGAAACTATCTTGTAACAACTACGTCCCATTTGAACCATTTCGGAAAGAGAATCAAAACTACGGCGGTATCGTGTGGCTGCGATTAACTGTTCGTTTTTTAGCTTTTAAGAGCTTGTAATCACATTTCCACATATTTTGCACTTACAACACAACAGCGTAAGACATGGTGAATCTTTTCATACCAAATAACTGTAATGTGAATTTTCTTGCAATTCAACCTTTAATGATATAGACAATCCATCAGGGTATATTAATAGCAACCAACACAGCCTATCACATTTTCTCACGTGGACATTTATGTTAGTAATCACCTATACTAATTAAAAGCATCATATTAATTTAGTTCATCTGTTATTTATTTTCCAAATTACTATCTGAAGTAATAACTTTCTTTGTTCTAGTAAAATTTAGTATGTTGAAGGTCAAGGTGTTTGAATATTGATTATTGCACTGGAGAAACTAAGTATGTGTATACAGCAGTATAAAATTATTTTGGTTTTAATGATGATAGAAATATGATGCACAAGTATAAGTATTAATTCATCAGCAACCTCGCAGGAAAGACAACTCCTGTTAAGTTACCTGTTGTATGCAACGCAAGCTGAGCGGGATCTATTCAGAATCCTGTGTCAGTATATTACTATGGATTATGTAATAAGGAATGATGCTGGCAGCAAACGATGAGTCATCTATATTGTTCGAGCTATGAGTCATCTGTATTGTTCGAGTTATGAGTCATCTGTATTGTTCGAGATAAGAGTCATCTATATTGTTTGAGTTATGAGTCATCTATATTGTTCGAGATATGAGTCATCTATATTGTTCGAGTTATGAGTCATCTATATTGTTCGAGATATGAGTCATCTGTATTGTTTGAGTTATGAGTCATCTATATTGTTCGAGATAAGAGTCATCTATATTGTTCGAGTTATGAGTCATCTATATTGTTTGAGTTATGAGTCATCTGTATTGTTTGAGATAAGAGTAATCTATATTGTTCGAGTTATGAGTCATCTATATTGTTTGAGATATGAGTCATCTATATTGTTCGAGTTATGAGTCATCTACATTGTTTGAGTTATGAGTCATCTGTATTGTTCGAGATACGAGTCATCTGTATTGTTCGAGCTAAGAGTCATCTATATTGTTCGAGCTATGAGTCATCTGTATTGTTCGAGTTATGAGTCATCTATATTGTTCAAGTTATGAGTCATCTATATTGTTTCAGATATGAGTCATCTGTATTGTTTGAGTTATGAGTCATCTATATTGTTCGAGATAAGAGTTATCTATATTGTTCGAGTTACGAGTCATCTGTATTGTTCAAGTTACGAGTCATCTATATTGTTCGAGATAAGAGTCATCTGTATTGTTCAAGTTATGAGTCATCTATATTGTTTGAGTTATGAGTCATCTGTATTGTTCGAGATATGAGTCATCTGTATTGTTCGAGTTATGAGTCATCTATATTGTTTGAGTTATGAGTAATCTATATTGTTCGAGATAAGAGTCATCTGTATTGTTCGAGATAAGAGTCATCTGTATTGTTTCAGATATGAGTCATCTATATTGTTCGAGATATGAGTCATCTGTATTGTTCGAGTTATGAGTCATCTATATTGTTCGAGTTATGAGTCATCTATATTGTTTGAGTTATGAATCGTCTGTATTGGTCGAGATATGAGTCATCTGTATTGTTTCAGATATGAGTCATCTATATTGTTCGAGCTATAAGTCATCGGTATTGTTCGAGTTATGAGTCATCTGTATTGTTCGAGTGATGAGTCATCTGTATTGTTCGAGCTATGAGTCATCTGTATTGTTCGAGTGATGAGTCATCTGTATTGTTCGAGTTATGAGTCATCTGTATTGTTCGAGCTATGAGTCATCTGTATTGTTCGAGACCACTTCGATTGTATTGACATCAATTGATGTTAGACCAGTGGGTCCCAAATGGTGGGGAGTTCCCCCAAGGGGGGAAATTTTCAGGGGCGTATTCTGGCCTTTATTTATAAATTTTTGCTGATAAATTGTATTTGCAAAGCTGTGCATAATAGTTACATGCTGCCTATTGTGTTTTGTTAATAAACTGGGTGTTTATTACATTGTGTACTATCTTGTGATTCATAGTTTCATCATACTTTCTATAACTTTGGGGATTTTCCATTTTCTTTTTACCAGTATTATGCTGACCAGACATTTATAAAGATAGTTAAACTACTCAATGCTGTGATACTTAATATTTGGTGCTGTGGAATGCAGAAATGACAAAATATGAAGAAGGATGCGGATTGAAAGCAAAACGAAGCCTGATAGAATGGGGGAATAAAGTTTTCGTCGTCTGGAAGGGGAAACCAGCGAACTTATTGGGAACCCGTGTTAGACAATCAGTTTATTCACTGGCAATTATTCACAGCTATGAGCTAGCTACTTATGATAAAGTACAATTATAGATTTGTTGCTATAATGCAACCAGAATCAATCGATTAGACGAAGGAGATTTAGAGACATTCCAAGCAACGCTAATATGTTGGTCATGCTATGGACACCGTCTGATGCCTGCTGCGGTGAGCAGACGGTTGGCATATCACTAGTAAACATGAGCTCGGGATTGTGATACTCCTAGTAGCGGCTCTGTCAGCTACATATGTCGCTCAGTCGTTCAATAGCTTTTTATGCATGGCACGGTTCACGCGCATGGCACGGTTCATGTCACGAGGCTTGGCTAGGTTCATGACAAGCTTGTGTCATCTGCAAGATGAAAACAGCAGAAATCCACAAATTAAAGCGAGTTTTTGTTACTTTCAAAATTTTACTGAATGTTTCACGCTCGCGGAGGATGGGAACGGCACTTGCGGATGCGCAAGAAAGTGCCGCACTAGTCGAAGCATTTTCCACACTTTGTCATTCTGATTTCGATTTGAGCCGATTTAGTTCCGATTGCGTTGCCATCACATCTGGCGTAGACATTCTTAAAGGTTGACTGCTATCACATCTGGTGTAGACATCTTTAAAGGTTGACTGCTATCACATCTGGTGTAGACATTGTTAAAGGTTAACTGCTATCACATCTGGTGTAGACATCTTTAAAGGTTGACTGCTATAACATCTGGTGTAGACATCCTTAAAGGTTGACTTGCAACAAAATTTGCATTACAGTTATTTGGTATCAAAAGACTTACCATGTCTTACTCCGCTGTGTTGTAGGTTCAAAATATGTGGAAATGTGATTACAAGCTCTTAAAAGTTAAAAAACCAACAGTTAATCGCAGCCATCACGAAGACGCCGTAGTTTGGAATCCCTCTCAAAACGACTCAAATATGATGTAGTTGAACTTGATGTGCTTCTGTTTACACTTTCATGCAACATCATTCATCGAAATATTTTCACAAATAAACTTCACGCGTTCAATAAAACCATGTCTATTGTCCATACAAGTCTATTTCATCATCATTGTAATGCTGTCACTTTGAGCACTGATATCTCAAAACCTAGCCTAAAAATTTGTGTAATTTTTTAACCTTGGCTCGTACGGGTGCATATCATCCTCTGATAAACATGAGCAGCCTGTTGGTCACCTGTGATGGTCGAAAAATGCTATAGAAATTGTTCGCGCAATTTGGTGGAAAATATGGATCACATGATCAGATTACAACTAGATGATTAGACCAGGCTGAAACGAACCTGTGAAGTAACGAACATTTATATTTGATATGGGATTTCCGGTAGAACCTGAAGTGTTTGTCATAAACTAGTGCTACGAGATGTTTTATATCGAGCCCTTTATTGGCCTTTCATTTCACGTCAAAACAATAACCACTTTGAGTACATCATCGAAATAAAGGGATTCCAACTTGCGGCTGTTTTTTAACTGTTCGTGAATGGTGAATCTTTTGATACCAAATAGCTGAAATGTGAATTTTGTTGCTAGTCAACCTTTAACTTTTGTAACAAAGCGTCTGAATTAATATCCAACATGTGAATGTCCAATGAAACACGTTTATCATTGAAGTAGAGCACAACTCCAAATCTGCATCATACACACAATTGAAACAATGAATAATGCGTCCGATTGCCTGTACATGTTCGTTTTCCAGTCGTCATGAGTTTGCCATGGCAGGGCTCGTTGATGCAGATTTAGAGTTGTGCACACGTTGTGTTGTCGTGTGATGTTTCCTTGGACATTCGCATGCTGCAGATTGAAATCGCTCAGAATGGCTACGTCAGAGGTCATAGGTCAGAGCAACGCAATCGAACTTAAATTGAAATTCAAAGTTCAAATTGAAATAAGAACGACTAAAGTGTACAAAAGGTTAAAAATGAAATACTCTAACTACTGTAACCTACAACTGTTCAATACTCCAGCTACTGTAACCTACAACTGTTCAATACTTTAGCTACTGTAACCTACAACTGTTCAATTGCTGTCTTCTATCGCAAGCATTGTCACTATCACTAGTGTTACATGCTACGAACCTTTGTCGTATTTTTCATCTTTTTGAAAACATCGTATTAACAACGAAATACTGTGTATCATGTAAACATCGATATTCGTATCATTGCACAAAGTTTTGCAATTGGAGGTTGGATTTTCATCGTCTTTATTAGTGACGTCCTTACAGCATCCCTGCGCAGCTCTGTTTTTAATGCACGTGTTTTAAAAATATCTCCGAAATAAAAACCATCAACTCTGAATTTGAAAGAAAAATTTCTTACACGCTTTGACGTTTGACCTTGGACGCATTTTAGGAATGTCAGCCGTGATATAAATTATGCGCCACTTGTATATAAAAGCGCAACAGACTAATATAGAAAACATCGAGTTGTGTGCCAAATTCTTCGCAGCACATAAACTCGTCAGCTACGCATAATTTGGAGTTGTGCGATCATGCCTGCATATCATGTAAATTCGTCCTCATTCCTATGATCAAAACCACAGCTTCGAAGCTCAAAAATGTGTAGCGTGTAACACTGAACAGTGTAACGCTGTAACACTGCGCAGCGTGTAACACAGTGAATGACTCGTCATTTACTGTTTTATATAGGAGAGTTAGCTATTATCAACTTATTATTATTGCTATTATTACCTTATTATTATTGCTATTATTAACTTATTATTATTGCTATTATTAACTTATTATTATTGCTATTATTAACTTATTATTATTGCTATTATTACCTTATTATTATTGCTATTATTAACTTATTATTATTGCTATTATTAACTTATTATTATTGCTATTATTAACTTATTATTATTGCTATTATTAACTTATTATTATTGCTATTATTAACTTATTATTATTGCTATTATTAACTTATTATTATTGCTATTATTAACTTATTATTATTGCTATTATTAACTTATTATTATTGCTATTATTAACTTATTATTATTGCTATTATTAACTTATTATTATTGTTATTATTAACTTATTATTATTGCTATTATTAACTTATTATTATTGCTATTATCAACTTATTATTATTGTTATTATTAACTTATTATTATTGCTATTATTAACTTATTATTATTGCTATTATTAACTTATTATTATTGCTATTATTAACTTATTATTATTGCTATTATTAACTTATTATTATTGCTATTATTAACTTATTATTATTGCTATTATCAACTTATTATTATTGCTATTATTAACTTATTATTATTGCTATTATTAACTTATTATTACTGCTATTATTAACTTATTATTATTGCTATTATCAACTTATTATTATTGCTATTATTAACTTATTATTATTGCTATTATTAACTTATTATTATTGCTATTATTAACTTATTATTATTGCTATTATTAACTTATTATTATTGCTATTATTAACTTATTATTATTGCTATTATTAACTTATTATTATTGCTATTATTAACTTATTATTATTGCTATTATTAACTTATTATTATTGCTATTATTAACTTATTATTATTGCTATTATTAACTTATTATTATTGCTATTATTAACTTATTATTATTGCTATTATTAACTTATTATTATTGCTATTATTAACTTATTATTATTGCTATTATTAACTTATTATTATTGCTATTATTAACTTATTATTATTGCTATTATTAACTTATTATTATTGCTATTATTAACTTATTATTATTGCTATTATTAACTTGTACACAGAATCATATCAGCTCATATCTTCTCTATCTCTCTTACAGCCTACACAAACCGAGCCTATCGACCTGTCCGTGGGCAAACTTGACTATAGCCGGTCAGACAGCAATGAGGACAGTGCTTCTGGTACGTATAAAAGTAGTCCTGATTGGCTGACTAGTACTAGGAGAATACTCTGGGTTCTGGGGAACGAAAGACAGGTTCACACAGGTTCAGTTATCGCCATATTTCGGAATTGTCTACTTGACGATTGTTCATCGACTATGTGCACCGTAAACTGATGACACTGTCGAGGCAGCGTGGTTACGTCGGAAACATTGCAGCTGTCAAACTTTCAAAATAGTTTGCCGAGTATGCAGCCTGTACAATGTGCAGCACTTCGACAATGGTGATTGGCTGTTGTGGATCGCTTGGTTTATATGTATTTCTTTCAAGACATTCACTGTGGGACTAGTATTTTATTTTCTCCCCAACTGTATGGTATAATGAGAACACAATGCTACGAACTATTTGCTAATATAAACGTGGATGTGTTTGTGATAGTACGAACCTTTGTTATCACAGATGATCACTAAAGTGTGATTGACACCGACATATGGCGAAATAGCGTGAACTAGCCTTGAGGTAGCGAATGAAAGGGAATGTACAGTAGTAATGACAAAAAATCTATATACAGTGAAACTCGGATAACTCGCCCTCGGATAGCTTGAACACATGGTTAACTCGGATTTGTTTGGTCCTTTCCCACGCAATGATAAATTGCTTTAGATAACTCGACCTTAACTTTGTTAACTCGAACAGTTTTTTACCCAAGGCTACCGAGACCGGTTGTTATCGCTTTAGAATATCATTTCATTTCAAGCCATAGAGAAAAACATCAACTTTTAGTAGTTCTTAGGCGTCATTATTACCACTATCGGCAAAATATTTTCGTTAACGACTTTTGTAAAGGTTTGAAAAAAATTAAATTTTACCAAACATCCGCTTTGTGATGGCCCTTCGAAAGCAAGGAGAAGCCCTTCGAAAGCAAGGAGAAGCCGTTCGAAAGCAAGGAGAAGCCCTTCGAAAGCAAGGAGAAGCCGTTCGAAAGCAAGGAGAAGCCCTTCGAAAGCAAGGAGAAGCCCTTCGAAAGCAAGGAGAAGCCGTTCGAAAGCAAGGAGAAGCCCTTCGAAAGCAAGGAGAAGCCCTTCGAAAGCAAGGAGAAGCCCTTCGAAAGCAAGGAGAAGCCCTTCGAAAGCAAGGAGAAGCCCTTCGAAAGCAAGGAGAAGCCCTTCGAAAGCAAGGAGAAGCGAAGTAACCTTCGGATAAACTTAAAAGAAAAATCAGCAAAATTGGCTTTTATTAAAATGCTCAAAAGAAAAATATGTCTTTTTTCTGAGCGTTTCAACTGCGATCAAGTTTTTGCCTATTTTAATCTGAAAACGTCCTGGCAGTCGCATCACCTAAAACAAACAAACAAATCTCAAGTAATAGGCAAATGTTTATACTTTCTGATAAAAATTGTTAAAACATCACATGAGAGGCTCCTTAACTTGCAACAAGCAATCTATGATTTTGATTTATATATAGTTTGTATATGTACTGATAAATACATGCACTTGTGACAGTGTTCTCATAACTTGAACGCTCTGATAACTCAAACACTTTCTCTCGGTCCCGTGAAGTTCGAGTTTGCCGAGTTTCGCTGTATATACAGTGAAACTCGGATAACTCGGCCTTCACGGGACCGAGAGAAAATGTTCGAGTTATCAGAGTATTCGAGTTATGAGAACACTGTCATAAGTGCATGTTTTCATCACTACATATACAAACTATATATAAATCAAAAGCTTTTATTGCTCGTTTCAAGTTAAGGGGCCTCTCATATGTCTTAACAATTTTTATCAGAAAGTATAAATATTTTCCTATTACTTGAGATTTGTTTGTTTGTTTTAGGTGATGCGACTGCCAGGACGTTTTCAGATTAAAATAGGCAAAATTTGATCACGGTTGGAAAAAAAAGAACATTTTTCTTTTGAGCGTTTTAACAAAAACCAATTTTGCCGATTTTTCTTCAAGTTTATCTGAAGGTTACCCGCTTCTCCTTGCTTTCCGAAGGCTATCCCCAAGCGGATGTTTAGTAAAATTTGATTTTTGCAAACCTTTAGAAGAGTCGCTAACAAAAATATTTTGCCGATAACGGTAATAATGACGTTTAAGAACTACTAAAAGTTGACGTGTATCTCTATGGCTTGGAATAAAGTGATATTCTAAAGCGATAACGGTAGCAGTTGGGCAAAAAACTGTTCGAGTTAACGAAATTGAGGTCGAGTTATCTAAAGCAATTTATCATTGCGTGGGAACGAACCAAACAAATCCGTTCGAGTTAACCTTGTGTTCGAGCTATCCGAGGGAGAGTTATTCGAGTTTCACTGTACAGTGTACCCTCGAGATACGATGTTAATTCGTTCCAGAGTTGACATCGTATGGTGAAAAAATCGTATGTAGGGGTATAGAGACCATTGTAATTATACAATGCAAACACCCCCTGGTAAAAATCGTCAATTTTTTTTTATAAAAATGTACATATTGACAATTAGCAACAAAATAGTATGTTAACTTTAGTAATTATAGTTACCTACAGTAACTGTATTGTATTTAGTGTATTTTAATGGTTATGATCTGCAATAAAATGCAAAATTATAATGTGTGTACCAAATGCGGTACGTACGGCAAGGAGTTCTTGCCTTCAAAAGGTACGCATAACATAAACTTTGAATTCACTTCAAGTAAGTTTAGCTTGCTAAACCTACACTTAAAACTAAGTTTTAGTATGTGTTTTGAACTATTTTACTGAATTTCAACTTTTTATCATGAAATTTTATCCTTCAGCAGTTCCTATCTTCACTTTCACTATAAACTTTAGCCTATCTGGTTGAAACCTTTTTCAACCTAAATCAATAAGGCCGAGCGATGCAGTTATAGAACGCGGCCTCTCGCACACTTGACCATTTAATGGCTACCGAAAAGAAAAATTTTATTTTCTATACAGGACGTACATACCTTTGGAGTAACGTGGCTTTAGCTGGTACATGTAGCGAGTAAAGCAGAGATGAGGCAAAAAACGTATCAATGCTAATTATGGTGCTGTACACTTGAAAATAAATTTAAAACGTAATGAATTGGAATTTTTTAGCAGGCGAAAAGAAGTTGTCCATTCCTGTCCAATTTTTCTACTTTTTCTACGAAAAAATTGATGGTGCAATGCAGAAAATTGCTAGCTAGCGCTTGTAAAAGGATCCAGAGAATGTGGTACAGTAGTTTGTCTTGTTTGAATTGTGCACAAGAATCAATGTAACCATACATACAAAGTTTGAACGTATTTATACCCTAGGGGGGACAGGGCTTTAGCAAGTTTCAGAAAGTAATGTGGATGCGTCAACTATCCTGAGTAGCTAGTTATATGAGTTACATACATACATACATACGTACATACATACATACATACATACATACATACATACATACATACGATGAATTGTATTCACGTAGAAGATAACAAGCCCATATGCAAAGACATGGTTAAACAAGAAAATATAACATAAAATCAAAAGGAAATGAATAAAATATGAAAAACATGCCACACAAGAGATAAATAATATATATTATACATGCATTGTTTTAATGTACCAGCCCACATCAGTAAATTAAACACTTGAAATATTTCTGCGAATGTGGGGTTTTCTGTATCTTCTACATCCTCGCCTTTACTAAATGGTTGCTCCTTTTGAATGCTGATCGCATGCATGACCTAGCTCATTCAAATCTTCAGTCGGAAGCTCTTTCTTGTGCTTGCTTTAATGGAGTTCTTGTTTTAATAATAATTGCAAATGCTGATTGGTTGCGATCATATTCCTTGACTATGTTGATAATACGGGTCCCTTCTTATTTACGACATCCAACTTTGTTGACATAAAAATCATTTTTCCTTCGTTTTGTAACGTTTGTATCGGTCTCAGATTCCATAGATAACGAATTAAACGTAGATACTTGTAGTTATATACCTATGCTGACTTAAAATTTTATAGTAAAAGCTATAATAATGCTACAAATGAATATTTGCTCTCGCTTGTGCATTTTACACGGAATTTTCCACGCCGATATGAGAGAAGTCGATCATCGTGTCTCTTCTAAACGTTCTAAGAATTTTTTCGGCAAACTATATTTCGGTGTCTTTTTTATTTCGACATGTGTTATGAGCACACCGAAGGCCAAATTTTAACTCGGGCGAAACTTTTCTCAAATTCGTATGGTGAAATAAAATTCGTATAGCGAGGTGAAGATATCACAATGTTTGACTTCGTAAGGTGAAAAAATCGTATATCAGGGTAATCGTATCTCGAGGGTGCACTGTATTTCTCAAAGTATGTGTGTATGTGTGTCCCTCCAGCTATAGCTATTATAAGAATAGCTTAGCTGGACAATGCTTACGCAATGTCATGGCTTAAAGCCATTATAAGCCGTGCGCGCTTATTAACTAGCTTACTGGAATTTTCCATTGGCAATGTGCCAGGCTAATAGCAAGAGGTAGGCAACTCTCATCACTTATCATTGTTTATAAGCTGATGTTTAATACCCGGGCAACGATGGAAAGCACAGCTAGTAGTTTAATATACTGGCTTTGACTCATCTACAGGTAAGCTATATGTTTGAAAAGATTAATATTGAGTTTCCATGATGTGATAGTTTAGGGACACCAGGACGCGCCAGTGCCTAAGTATTAGTCTTGTCTGACAAGCAGATCATGCTTCCATAGAGTACTATGTTCCATAGAGTACTATATTTGAGCCATGGCTGTGTGACGGCCTTATGCTAAGGTCAAGTGCGAAGTAGTTGTTCACTAAGGCCGTTTCCGTGGCACAAATTAGACCATGAGACAACAAATAAAGAATTTAAGTGAGAATTTAGGAATGAAGTAAAATTATGAGTATTGAAAAAGAGCTCTTTACATAACGCTGTTCTACGATGTGGACTGGCAAAGTGTTGATGTCTCGTGTAAAGTGTAGTAGATCTTCCGGTGAAGTAGGGTGTAATGGATGGTCAGCTAGATTGGCGATATGATCTGAGTACTATTATAGGCAGCAGATATCTACTAACACTGTTAGCTCATCACTGAGTACTATTATAGGCAGCAGATATCTACTAACTACTAACACTGTTAGCTCATCACTGAGTACTATTATAGGCAGCAGATATCTACTAACTACTAACACTGTTAGCTCATCACTGAGTACTATTATAGGCAGCAGATATCTACTAACTACTAACACTGTTAGCTCATCACTGAGTACTATTATAGGCAGCAGATATCTACTAACTACTAACACTGTTAGCTCATCACTGAGTACTATTATAGGCAGCAGATATCTACTAACTACTAACACTGTTAGCTCATCACTGAGTACTATTATAGGCAGCAGATATCTACTAACACTGTTAGCTCATCACTGAGTACTATTATAGGCAGCAGATATCTACTAACACTGTTAGCTCATCACTGAGTACTATTATAGGCAGCAGATATCTACTAACACTGTTAGCTCATCACTGAGTACTATTATAGGCAGCAGATATCTACTAACACTGTTAGCTCATCACTGAGTACTATTATAGGCAGCAGATATCTACTAACTACTAACACTGTTAGCTCATCACTGAGTACTATTATAGGCAGCAGATATCTACTAACTACTAACACTGTTAGCTCATCACTGAGTACTATTATAGGCAGCAGATAACTACTAACTACTAACACTGTTAGCTCATCACTGAGTACTATTATAGGCAGCAGATATCTACTAACTACTAACACTGTTAGCTCATCACTGAGTACTATTATAGGCAGCAGATATCTACTAACTACTAACACTGTTAGCTCATCACTGAGTACTATTATAGGCAGCAGATATCTACTAACTACTAACACTGTTAGCTCATCACTGAGTACTATTATAGGCAGCAGATATCTACTAACTACTAACACTGTTAGCTCATCAGCATTAACGATGAACTTATACAAACCTTTAGTAGATTTTATCAAGCGGAATCGGTATTTTTCTATTATTTGCGATTGTTTTCGATGGTTGAGGTGATCTGACTGCCTGACTGGGTGCTTCAAGATTAAAATAGATAAAAACTTATCATAGTTGAAACGTCAGACTTAAGTGAAAGCCGAATATGACATCTATAAACCTATAAGATCCCTTATGTCATCATAAACAATCTCAATTGATAGAAAAATACTGATACTTTCTGACAAAATCTACTAACACTTTGTGTCTTTGTTCATTTTTAAGGGTGATTAGAATGTAGCAAGCCAATTGCTAAGATGCGGTTGATGGACTTGAAATCACAGCTGAGTTGATGAATTACTAGTATGTATTTATGCGTAATTACCGACAACACCGTGACATCTAAAATAAGATTTGACAACATTACACGGATCGGATCATAAAAGATTGAATGTAAGATGAATATAAAATAATACTTGATGCCTCGACATATAGGTATAGGTATAGCAAAATGTAAAGACATGGTGCACAGACACACTTGTATGGTTGATAAGAACACACTGAAATATTTGATAATTGCAAAGAGTAGGCTGCATAGACAAAAGACAAGAGTGAAATGTGCAAAGATGGATACATACATGTAATATTATTGAGGTATGATTATCTTTGCTGATCCAGTAATCACATGATATATGGTGATATAATAGGTATGTGAGGCAGTCTAGGTATAAAATTGAGTAGAAACATAAAACGCAATGTTAACCTGTCTGTGGACAGTCCTACTGGCAGCACAGATAGAACTAGCTACTGGTAAGGGAAAAGGGAAGAACCCCATTGGTGGACACACGAACGAGATACTCCGGTCAACCAATCAGCAGTGACAACCCGCTAGCAGGCCGGAAATGATTACATAACATATGCAGTTCTCCTACCAGCGTGCCAACCACTAGATTAGGTAAGATGAACAAACGAGGCTAGCTAGCTAGCATGTCTAGCTAGCTAGCATGTCTAGCTAGCTAGCATGTCTAGCTAGCTAGCATGTCTAGCTAGCTAGCATGTCTAGCTAGCTAGCATGTCTAGCTAGCATGTCTAGCTAGCTAGCATGTCTAGCTAGCTAGCATGTTTAGCTAGCTAGCATGTCTAGCTAGCTGACTGTCCGATGTAACTAGAGAAAGTTACATTGGATACTGATCGCAACTGTTCATCTACAGAAAAGGATACCAACTGTAGAGTTTTGCTAGATACTAGCGTGATAAGTTTGGAGTTATGGCTTACTGGTCTATTTTAAGACATGTAGATCGTGAAACCTATACAATGGATAAAGGCACTCTAATTAGTGGAATATTACTACACAAAGTAAAAAGCATAAAATGTCTAAAGCTTTACGTAGAAACATATAACATGCAGGCAAACTGGCAAATAGTGCAGAATAGCAAGCAAAATGACATATTATGTATAACATCTGTTTCACTAACCTTGTGCCTCCGTAATCACATTACTAGCATACTAGCGTCACATTTTTTAGTCTATTCGTTATTTGTAAAAACAGCTGTAAATGTGTCAAAGGTAAGTCTTATTTGCTTAGACTCTGGAACTAAACTAAAACAGGACAAAGAAAAAGAGCGGGAACAAACAAATTTGGTGACCCAAAAGGAATGCTATCATTGGTCATCATCATCAGACTACCCAAGGCAACCAGTGCAGAGGACAGGCCAGTTGTCCATGTTTCGCCACTCAGGGTAACCAGAGTGCGCAAAAACTAACGGCCAAGGCAGTTACAGAAATGTGAGGCAATGCTTACTAGGCTCTACACATCACACCAACTGTCTTTATTTGCATGCCACTGATGGCACCTGTTGCCTTCGTGTTACCAGTTCGCAAGCGATGTTCTCTGCCAGCAAATGTTTATGCAACTTTGTATCTTTGCCAACCTAGACAAGTTTTCATATATCATAGGACATTTACTGAATGTCTGGCCAAGCCTTGGAACCAGTAAGTCGAAAGTAATGATCGTCTCAATGTGGGTAAATTTGCTCTGTTAGTGCTGAGCAATTACCCAGTTCTAATTAGGCTATCATGTAAAGGAGGTAATCGATGGAATGATTAAGGCAAATATCACACCTTTCTCTAAACACCTTTGGAATGTTGCAAGAGCAGCCTCACCTTCAAATATCCTCGTCGGGAATGTTATGAATGTCATTGGCAATGGCTATCTAGTTCATACCTGCACAGCATTAGGCCATAGCTAGGCATCTTTCTGCACTACTTTCTTTCTCTACTGTAGGATATTCCTTTCTATTTTCGCTATTAAACATCAACTCACACAATGTTCTTGTAGATTTCATCAGCAATTATTGGTATTTTTCTATCATTTCTTTTTGATTGTTGTTGATTTTTGAGGTGATCTGATTGCCAGGATGTTTCAAGATTAAAATTAATAAAACTTGATCGCGCTTAAAACACTCAGATGAAGTGAAAGTGCGATTATGGCGACTATAATTGCAAAAGGGGCCGACAAAATAGAGACACGCAACGCTTCAGCTTGAACTCAATAGCCGATATCAATAGCCGATATCAATAGCCGATATCAACTATCACATCGATAACAACTGGTGCAGTCAGTTTACACACACTTTTCTTCTGAGCATTTAAATCGCAATCAAATTTCATCGATTTTAGTCTAGAATCAAAACGTCTCAAACATCAAAAGCAATCGCAAATGCTGAAAATATCTAATGTATCTAATAGTATGTGTCTATCTAATGAAATCTACAACAAATACTTGTGTAAGTTGGTCTTTAATCATAATTCTTCCAGGCCTTCATGTGACATCCTGCCTTCATGTGACATCCTGCCTTCATGTGACATTAAATGCTCAAAATCTGTGGGTAGGCCAACTATTTGTGTCAACGCGAGTTTGTCTCATCCGCAAAATGGAAACAATAGAAATTCGCAGGTCGAGCGAGCAGAGTCGCTAGTCGTTACTTGCAGATCGTTATTAAATGTTTCATGTTTGCAAAAAATGGAAACGGCTATTGTGAATGATGCGCAAGAGTTTTTTATCAAAGCGGCTATGTTAATCCACGCAGCATTCGAATATTCATTGAAGTACTTATCGCGTAGTAACTCGACGTGTGCACAACTCCAAATCTGCGTCATGGAAACAGTGATTGGCCATTTTGGGTAGAGAAGAAGTTGCATCATACAGAGTTCAAAATACTTGCTCAATGTCATAGTAAACATCATCGACCTACTAACTATACTAACTAAAGTATAGTTAATAGGTCAATAGTAGACATGTACACCACAAGGTTTAATTTAAATTCAATTATGGCCAGTAGGCTAACATTAATTTTGCTTATCATGTTCCCTGGAAAGGTACGTGTGTCAAAAATACACTTAGTTCTGCTGCATTTAGCCGTATTGCACTAGGTGATCATCTACCTCAACCCTTTCACTGCCATCCATGTACCAATTTAGCTATCAGTCTACTGCCAGCCATTTTACCGAAAACTGCCAATTTTGCTTCATGATATGTATACAATTTTGTCAACTTCAAACTATCTAGAACACTTTTGTTTTACATTTTATTTTGCTAACATATTAACAAATAGTGCTATGCCAAAAATTGAAAGTATCTATACTTTGTGCAATGCTAGAGCTGTGTGAAGCTACAACGACAATCTACATTGTAGAGTCTACAATGTTCCTTTTACAAAACTATTACTTTCATCACCCACAGAGTCAGTGCTGCTACTTTAATTATCTGTATAATCACAAAAATGTAAATCTGAATTGGCTATAATGTCATCAACATAAGTAATTATCTGTTTTCTAACTCGGGATGTATTTACAAAACTTACACAGAAAATGTTCGTTTTTAAGTTGGAAATTCCCAAACAAAGGTTTCAAATTGCTTCGTTAATTTAGGCTAATTTTATAAAGAAATTTTGGGACAACGTTGTCAATACCATAAAAGCCCTAAAGATCGTTGGTTATGTTGTCAACAAATAATAAATTAAGTTAGTACGCAACTGCTGGGAAAGTCGCAAAAATGCGTCTATGGCAGTCGACCATAGAAAACGCATAAATGCATCTACGGCAGTGAGAGGGTTAATCTAAGCAGAAAACTTCTGAAACCATGAGGCATACACATTCGGAATCTGCCCAAAATAAAATAGTTATCAACATAAAAAAATATAACTTTTATCGTATTACAACTGTCATTTGCACGCAGGGATAATTGATGTTCGTCGAGAGAAATGACACTTAATTTGTTCAGTTTCTGACAATTTCATAAAATCTTGCTGACAGTTTAATTTATGACAAATCTAATGAAGGTGAAATAGATGCTATAGTTAACAGTTTTAATGTAATAGGTAAATAAATGATATATTTTATTGCTTTTTCTTATAGCATTAGTCAAAATGGACTATTGATACTTGGTTATTATTGCTTACTCTCCCTTGTACGCCTGTATATTCACCTACTCTGGCTGCCATGCCGATGGTTGGCATTCAGATAACAGATGAATGATTTGGCTCGAGAAGCTTTCATCACGAAAAAAATTCCAAATACCCAGTCAACAAAAACAAGAAATAGCGCCAATGCTGTGCTTAGAGTTGCCAAATACGTGACTCTTTGGAATCGCATAGCTGAAGAATGTTTAGATGTCTCAGTATCGACCATCGCCCTGTTTTTCTGGCACTGTCTCTGCCCAGTCATCCTTTGACAAGCTTCCAGTTGGCAGTGCTGATACCGGCTCGCATTATACGCATTAATTCTCCCTTTCATCTTCTCCTAATTTAAGCAAAACTCCTTTTAGGATTGAGAGAATGGACAGCCATTATTTGGCTCCAAGTTAAATGGTTGTTACACAGAAGGGGTAATCCTGCCAAATAGATTTGAACTAGTTTTGTGACTCCCGTATATCACTAATCACGGTCAAGGTTTTCGGTTATGTTAGTCACGTACACGTAGATACACCTTTTACCAAGCAATGTTCACGTAGAAACTCTTAGTTTTTTTTTATATTGTTACCAAATAAGACACTCCGAATTAAGTTGGCCAAGCAAGGCTACATTTGCACAAAACTATGATATAGCTCAGCCAAGTTTTACATGTAATTTATTAAGTGCATCAAGGCTGTCTATAGGCCAAAGCATCGCATGAATGAGTTTATGAGAATGGATGTTATTACTAAAGCTAGCTTGGAATGACAGAAAATATTTGTCTATTAGGAGTGCTTGAACAGAGAAGCTCTAAAATAATACAAAACCGTTCACATTTCATAACAATTGTTTACAAAAGAAATTGCGGGTGTCTACTAAAATATACCATGTCATTCCAAGCTTCATAGAGCCTGGTTTATTTGATTAATTGTCCAATGATTTTGTTTGCCGTTCTGTCTTTGGAGGACTTAGTGCTCTTTCTGGGGAACCTTAGAGATTAGCGACAGGTTCTTGTTTATGCCTCCTATGATACTACCAGATACCCATATGATACTACCAGATACTCCTATGATACTACCAGATACTCCTATGATACTACCAGATACTTCTATGATACTACCAGATACTCCTATGATACTACCAGATACTCATATGATACTACCAGATACTCCTATGATACTACTAGATACCCCCCTCTAATTTAGCTCTAAGAAGTAATCGCAAGCCGTCTCCAGTAAAGATTATCGATTGACTCTACCATTATCTGCTGCCATTAAACATATCACTTTATGGCATTGTAAAGGTTTACCATTTAATAAAGTATAACAGGATTTGATGCAAAATCCTTCATCAAATACAGATAATCACCAAGGGAATGCAAGTCTGAACGTCCTGGTCCATAAGTTTAAAAGCTTCCCACAACATTCTTCCTTCAAATGCGCTTTCTGACTGATTCTCTGCGTGTAATACTAAGCTTCTATGCAGCAATAGTGTAGTGACACAACTTCATATGTTTCGTATGTGGTGACACAATTCCATGTTTCATACGTACTTACGCAGTGACACTTCCCCCCTGTGTCATACGTAGTGACACATTCCCCTATGTGTCATTCTCATTCTGTTGTGATTCAGCGTCACTGTTTGTAAGCGAAACACCCGTGCGATGTGCCATTTTTGTGCCTTGGAGACTGCTGTAATAGACTGCTGTAGCGAGCAATGGCGTTGCACTTTTGAGTACTCGGTCTTACTTTTCTGTTCCTTCATATGCAAAAGTTTTGTTGTTGAAACTCTAATCTATTTGTTTTACTATGGATATATAGATATATGATTTGTTTTACTATGGATATATAGATATATGATTTGTTTTACTATGGATATATAGATATATGATTTGTTTTACTATGGATATATAGATATATGATTTGTTTTACTATGGATATATAGATATATGATTTGTTTTACTATGGATATATAGATATATGATTTGTTTTACTATGGATATATAGATATATGATTTGTTTTACTATGGATATATAGATATATGATTTGTTTTACTATGGATATATAGATATATGATTTGTTTTACTATGGATATATAGATATATGATTTGTTTTACTATGGATATATAGATATATGATTTGTTTTACTATGGATATATAGATATAGGATTTGTTTTACTATGGATATATAGATATATGATTTGTTTTACTATGGATATATAGATATATGATTTGTTTTACTATGGATATATAGATATATGATTTGTTTTACTATGGATATATAGATATATGATTTGTTTTACCATGGATATATAGATATATGATTTGTTTTACTATGGATATATAGATACATGGTTTGTTTTACTATGGATATATAGATATATGATTTGTTTTACTATGGATATATAGATACAGTCAAACATGGATAACTCGAACTTCACGGGACCGAGCAAAAGTGTTCGAATTATCAGAGCGTTCAAGTTATCAGAGCACTGTCACAAGTCCATGTATTTACTTATTTATTAGTAGATACATGTACATATGCAAACTATAATATAAATCAAAAGCACAAATGGCTTGTTTCAAATTAAATGCTTCTAATGTAAAGTTTAAAACGTTTTTATCAAAAAGTATAGAGATTTTTCTATCACTTGAGATTGGTTTGTTGTTTGAGGTGATGTTATTGCCAGGACGTTTTTTTAGATTGACATTGGCAAAACTTGATCGTTGTTGAAATGCTCAAAAGAAAAAACATCTTTTTCTTTTGAGCGTTTTACCCACGATCAATTTTGCCGATTTTTCTTGAAGTTTATGCAACTTCAAGAAAAAGTTACCAAAGAAAAATCCCTTACTTTACCTGGGATTCGTTAAGAGCAACACTCCGAGGCAGTTCAATTAAAAGTTTTACGAGGTTTAACGGTACATTGTATATCACTCACGCTTTTTGAATAGATACTTATTGAATGTACACACGTATTCTGAGTTTAGGTCAAACGATGAATAGTTTTTTTTAGTTAAGACAACGTATACGTTTAATAAAAACAATTTTTAAGACGTTTTAAACATTCAACATTCCGACGTTGATTCAACACGGAATCAACGTCGGAAAAATATTCGTCACGGGCTAGCCGGGTCACGCACTCAAGGATTTTCACCACGCACATACAAAACAACATGCTGTTTTTGTTTTGTATGTGCGTGGCGAAAATCCTTCTGCGCGTGAGCCGGCAAGCCCGTGCTATTAATCGTATAGCAGCATAAATCAAATTTGACCAAACCTTTAGAAAAGTCGTTGACAAAATTATTTTGCCGATGGTGGTAATAACAACGCTTATGAATTACGAAAAGATGAGGTTTAACTCTATGGCTTTGAATAAAGTGATTTTCTAAAGCGATAACAACCGTTTCGGTAGCCGTTGGGCAAAAAAACAGTTTGAATTAACAGTGTTGAGTTCGAGTTATCTATAGCAATTTATCATTACGTGGGAACGGACCAAAGGAAATGTTCGAATTAACCATGTGTTCGAGCTATCCGTGGACGAGTTATCCATGTTTGACTGTATATGATTTGTTTTACTATGGATATATAGATATATGATTTGTTTTACTATGGATATATAGATATATGATTTGTTTTACTATGGATATATAGATATATGATTTGTTTTACTATGGATATATAGATATATGATTTGTTTTACTATGGATATATAGATATGTGATTTGTTTTACTATGGATATATAGATATATGATTTGTTTTACTATGGATATATAGATATATGATTTGTTTTACTATGGATATATAGATATATGATTTGTTTTACTATGGATATATAGATATATGATTTGTTTTACTATGGATATATAGATATATGATTTGTTTTACTATGGATATATAGATATATGATTTGTTTTACTATGGATATATAGATATATGATTTGTTTACTATGGATATATAGATACATGGTTTGTTTTACTAAGGATATATAGATATATGATTTGTTTTACTATGGATATATAGATATATGCCATAAACTAAAAAAAATGGCAAAACAGAAGGCTGTATAGACCGACCCCGAAATCAAAATGTTCCTTGATCGTCCGATTACAGATTCTTAACATAAAGCGTCGCACAAGTCGGTTGCTCTGTCTCTCTCGACAGAAACCGTAGCCCATGTATGATCCATATTAACAGCTAGGTCTGTTGGCTGTAATAAACAACTGTAATGTCTGCCATCTGACAGACAAGTTCAGTGATCTGCTGACACCAGATATGTCAGCAGATCTTCCTCTTTATCAATACAGTAATTACTGTATCACCCACAATGTTGAAACAAGGATAACTCCTGGTTTAAAGATACTTCTAGGCAGGCTTACCCATCAAATACTCTTACCATCCTATAGATCTTTTGGGGATGAACTAGAGGGTTAGACTTGTAGAAATTCTAAAACCATGTAAGTCTAGTAAGTACATCAACTAGTATATGATGGTAGTGTCCATGAGGTCATTGTATGACTTGACCTTTCCACTCGATCTCTCTCCCACCGATCTGCAGCCTTAGTTGGCATTCCTATATCATTAAAAGAAGAAACATTAAAATTAATCTTTTTGCGAGGCTAGGATTATGCGGTCTGACTGATACTTGCTGCATAAAACCAAGTATGCCAGTGTGATAGCATACAGAAGTGCTGTGTCATGCTGAGGAATCCTCAAAGGTCTTAGCCGAGTCTGCTTTACAACATGGTCGTCAAGCCCAAGTACAAATATCAACATTTTGGTTATAATTTAGCAGGTTTGATATTTTTAATCTTAAAAATCATGAGTTGACGACCCCAATACGTGAATCACTTGGTCTTGTCATGTGTTTTCGTTATATTCAGAGCTGATGCAGACTGGAAAAGTTTTCACTAACAACAACTGTCAGGCGCTGCCACAAGTGTTCAATGTAACTGAATATACTTCTAGGAATGATTGATATTGATACGTTTTACTTGGTCCTGATTGGCTGGCTGACCCATGGATGTATGTTTGATACCTTTTACTTTGTCATGATTGGCTGGCTGACCCATATATGTATGTTTGATACCTTTTACTTGGTCCCGATTGGCTGGCTGTCCCATGGATGTATGTTTGATACCTTTTACTTCGATAAAACTCTAAGGACAAATGAGTTCATGTTCGCTGCTTCCGCTGTCTTTGGAGGAGCGTCAAAATGTGCAAGGGCTGAAAACCAGCGAAATACTAAGACACCAGAGATGAATTTTTTGCAGTTATTGCTGCAGTTATTGCTGACATTGATGTTCTCGCGTAATCTTTACTTTCTGTACCTGAGATTGCTCAAGAAGCTGATTTTGGGTTGCGAAATGGTTATGAAAAATATATCGTCTGTGCGCTCCCAGCCAGCCTTGTTATTTGGATCTGCTATCCCCCAGCCATGACCCACTGACATGTGGCATGCTGTTAGCTCCTGGTCTATCTAATTCAATATGCAAATTAATTTACCATTTTCTAATTTTCCATTGTTTTACAAATCAGTTATTCATAAAAATGTTGTCTTAGACAAATAACTGGCCCACCCGAATCCGTCACCTAATTTCAGATTTCCATAGGTATTTAGACATCCTGCCTCTTGCTTATTATTCTATTTTAAGCATTTCTACCACAGTTCCGTAAAAGTGCTTCTCAGCACCCATGTGACCATGTTGACACCCATGTGACCCTAGCTTGATGTTGTTAACAAGGTCAAAGTACTTCTATAAATCTGCTCTTCCTATTAATGGCATCACAGCAAACTTATATTTGCCAAGCAGAAAATTGAGCGCAGAGAGATGAAGGGGGGGGGGGGGCGAGGGTGTTGATCAACGACTGTCGTAGTAGGTAGTATTTTTTAGTCTTGTTGCTATCAGAGAGTATGTCATCATAACTAGCTTATATTTAAAAAGTTTCCCTGGACGAATATTTATTTCAGCAGCGAGATCTCAACAAACTAATGGTTCAATCGACTTCAAAATTTTTAATTCAAAAGATAATGTATTACACATGAAGCGACCCAAATTTTGTAATTGTACTTAAAGTGAAAATGCGGAGAAACAAAGCGAAACTACCCAGCCGAGTTTACGCAGGCATGGGATGAGGAGAGAAAACAACTCCCCGAATGATCTCAGTCAAATTGTTGGCATTAATACTGTTTGGCGCTACTTTCAATTGATATTGGTAAGAACTACTTGTGTTGCCAGCTGACATCAATACTATTTACACAGACGGCTCTTACACACCCGCTACATTACTATAATTGTATACTGTTGGTTGGGCTGCCTATGTAGTGCCTATGTAGTGCTTATGTAGTGCCTATGTAGTGCTGAGTTGGCTTTAATTTTAACATGTTTTTTGTAGAATGCAGCTCGCCCCGTTCACTGGTCTACTCTAATGGCAGTCATGGAGGAGCTTTCATTCAGTAAGTAGGTCTATGACAGTAAGGTAGACATGTAGATAACAAGTTTGCCTTCATGCAAGGTAAATAACTCCAAGCTGTGAATCTCTTGCGCTATCACTCTTCGGTCAGGCCTAGTTTCCACTACCTTTTAGTTTGATCTAGAAACAGTTATCAGACATAAAAGGCAGTTAGCCGAGCTTAACAAAATGATCAAGAGCAAGTATTTTGAGGGATTCAATCTTGCTGTGTATTACTTGAAGTGGGGCCCATTATTAACCGTGTATCACTTGAAGTGGGGCCCATTATTAACCGTGTATCACTTGAAGTGAGGCCCATTATTAACCGTGTATCACTTGAAGTGGGCCCATTATTAACCGTGTATCACTTGAAGCGGGGCCCATTATTGACTGTGTATCACTTGAAGTGGGGCCCATTATTAACCGTGTATCACTTGAAGTGGTCCCATTATTAACCGCGTATCACTTGAAGTGGGGCCCATTATTAACCGTGTATCACTTGAAGTGGGGCCCATTATTAACCGTGTATCACTTGAAGTGGGGCCCATTATTAACTGTGTATCACTTGTATTATTAACAAATAGACAGCAGTTGGGAAATGGAGCAACAAGTGCATTCAGTAACTACAGACCATCCAATCCAAGTCACCAAAAAACCTTGCCTTATCAACATACTAACATAGTTCCTGTTGTTTCTTGTTTGATTTTAGCCCAATTATATAATGAAAAATAGGTGAAACCATTAGCTAATAGTAAATTCTCCAATCAACTTTGAGCATTGGTCACTCCTGATCAAACCACATGCCAGACTTTGGCTGTTTTTCCTAACCAGAGTTTTTAATATAAAAATCTTTGGTTCAGTTAGAAAGTGAACATCTTTTCAGACTGTCTTTAACAAAATCAGATATGGACACATTTCATACGCTTGGTCAGCAAAGTTATTCTGAAAAGACAACTCCAGATGACTATGATAGTGCGCTTCTATTCTATCAATGTAATATATCATTGTATACTAGCACTCTGGCAGTCAGATGTGCCATGACGGATTGTCAGGTGGGCCGTGACAGATATTCAGATGTGCCGTGACAGATGGTCAGGTGTGACATGACAGATGGTCAGGTGTGCTGTGACAGATGGTCAGGTGTGCCGTGACCGATAGTCAGGTGTGCCGTGACAGATAGTCAGGTGTGCCATAAAAGATGGTCAGGTGTGCCGTGACCGATAGTCAGGTGTGCCGTGACAGATGATCAGGTGTGCCGTGACAGATAGTCAGGTGTGCCATGACAGATAGTCAGGTGTGCCGTGACAGATAGTCAGGTGTGATTACCTAGAAGGAAATGATTAGTGCTAAAGTGGTAGCTTGTTGTGTTGCAAAATCAAATAGTGGGCGTTCAAATGCTGTACAATGTAATCTTTTTCATCCTCCAAAACGAGCTTCAGATAAATGGACAGACAGATAGACAGAGTAAAAATTATACACTATTTACTTGCTAATTATGTTATATTTAAATATATATCATGTTTTACTCTCTGTCTTGTTTTATAAAACCTGTAGAGTTTTAATTAACCATCAATATAAGATACAGTGTAGGTCTTATCATGATTGTGGTTCTATAAAGTACTATGTACAATGTAAGTACATGTCATACATGGAAGCTTATTTTGGTGCCTTTGCAAAACCTCTCGGCGAGTTCTCACATGATTCTATTACAGTCTTATGTTGTAATAACAATAATGCACTGCAAGTTTTTTTATTTTAGAGCTTCACGATTTTCAAAAATCATAAAGCTTGCAACTTTTATAAATCAATTGATGAATTGATGAATTGCCATTACTAGATTATATCGTTCATCTGATCGGCAATATTTCTTTAAAAGGTGGCGATTTTCAAATAATCTACCTTTCAAATAATCTACCTTTCAAATAATCTACCTTTAAAATAATCTACCTTTCAAATAATCTACCTTTCAAATAATCTACCTTTCAAATAATCTACCTTTCAAATAATCTACCTTTCAAATAATCTACCTTTAAAATAGTCTACCTTTCAAATAATCTACCTTTCAAATAATCTACCTTTCAAATAATCTACCTTTCAAATAATCTACCTTTCAAATAATCTACCTTTAAAATAATCTACCTTTCAAATAATCTACCTTTCAAATAATCTACCTTTCAAATAATCTACCTTTAAAATAGTCTACCTTTCAAATAATCTACCTTTCAAATCTCTACCAAACATTTAAATCACCATATCGTGAAGCTCTAATCGGGACTTGCATTACCTCTCATTACCTCTCATTACCTCTCTTTACCTCTCATTACCTCTCTTTACCTCTCATTACCTCTCATTACCTCTCTTTACCTCTCTTTACCTCTCTTTACCTCTCATTACCTCTCTTTACCTCTCATTACCTCTCTTTACCTCTCATTACCTCTCTTTAACTCTCATTACCTCTCATTACCTCTCTTTACCTCTCATTACCTCTCTTTACCTCTCTTTACCTCTCATTACCTCTCATTACCTCTCTTTACCTCTCATTACCTCTCTTTACCTCTCATTACCTCTCTTTAACTCTCATTACCTCTCATTACCTCTCTTTACCTCTCTTTACCTCTCTTTACCTCTCATTACCTCTCATTGCCTCTCTTTACCTCTCATTACCTCTCATTACCTCTCATTACCTCTCACTACCTCTCACTACCTCTCATTACCTCTCATTACCTCTCTTTACCTCTCATTACCTCTCTTTACCTCTCATTACCTCTCTTTAACTCTCATTACCTCTCATTACCTCTCTTTACCTCTCATTACCTCTCTTTACCTCTCATTACCTCTCATTACCTCTCTTTACCTCTCATTACCTCTCTTTACCTCTCATTACCTCTCATTACCTCTCATTACCTCTCATTACCTCTCATTACCTCTCATTGCCTCTCATTACCTCTCTTTACCTCTCATTACCTCTCATTACCTCTCTTTACCTCTCATTACCTCTCTTTACCTCTCATTACCTCTCTTTACCTCTCATTACCTCTCTTTACCTCTCATTACCTCTCTTTAACTCTCATTACCTCTCATTACCTCTCTTTACCTCTCATTACCTCTCTTTACCTCTCTTTACCTCTCATTACCTCTCTTTGCCTCTCATTACCTCTCATTACCTCTCATTACCTCTCTTTACCTCTCATTACCTCTCTTTACCTCTCATTACCTCTCATTACCTCTCTTGTCACATTTCTACAGCAATTTGTTGTTTTTAGCTCCCTAAATGAGCCGTACTGCAATAGCCTGCTATCCAATCAGCCAGCTAGTATGTACCCATTGCATGGGCTCTCCGCAGGCTCATATGACCGCCTGAGTTCCCCTAGCCAACTTAGTGAAGACGAAGAGAGTAAAAGGCCGAGGAGGCAGCATGTTTGCGATTTTCCAGACTGCCAAAAAGTATATACAAAAAGTTCACATTTAAAAGCTCACAGGAGAACACACACAGGTTCGTAGCAGTCGTCGCTCTCTACAGTTTTTTCTTCTATAGATGCAAGGTATGCCTTTGCATCGTCACGAACCATTCTTACTATGTATGTTAGCCTTTGCATCGTCACACGCCATTCTTACTAGGTATGCTAGCCTTTGCATCATCATGCGCCATTCTTACTAGGTACGTTAGCCTTTGCATCGTCACGCGCCAGTCTTACTAGGAATTCTTGAGCTATCTAGCTAATAAGAAAACAGTTTGGTTTGAAATGATTATTGCCATAATCATTATTAACGTAATATATAATTTAGCTATTACAATTTTGTAAAATTCATTTGTTGTAATGTTATAGGTAGTTAGACATACTTAAAATCGTTATCATTATTTTTTGTTTATTAAATGGAATGCAATGTCATCGTATAAGAATATTTACTCTTGCGTATGCTGCTTTATGAGTTACTATAATATGGAAAGGTTTAACTACAATCCTTAAATAATTCAGTCCACAAATCTGTGCTTTTATGATCCGAAATTAAAATGTTTCCTTTTTGTTCTGGCTCTGTTTCTCTGGCGCAGTTAATCCACAAGTTGGTGCCATCCGCAAGTTGGTGCTATCCGCAAATTGGTGCCATCCACAAGTTGGTGCTATCCACAAGTTGGTGCCATCCACAAGTTGGTGCCATCCGCAAGTTGGTGCCATCCGCAAGTTGGTGCCATCCGCAAGTTGGTGCCATCCGCAAGTTGGTGCCATCCGCAAGTTGGTGCCATCCGCAAGTTGGTGCCATCCGCAAGTTGGTGCCATCCGCAAGTTGGTGCCATCCGCAAGTTGGTGCCATCCGCAAGTTGGTGCCATCCGCAAGTTGGTGCCATCCGCAAGTTGGTGCCATCCGCAAGTTGGTGCCATCCGCAAGTTGGTGCTATCCGCAAGATGGAAACAGAAAATGTCCGCAAGTCAAAGAGTTTTGTTAGTCGCAACTTTTTATCGAATGTTTCCTGCTTGTCGATGAGGGAAATGACACTTGGGATTGAAGTGCAAGAAACTATTCAAACTGTACAAACTATTTCATTTTCAACCTTTCCCACCCTTCAGTCATTCTTGTTTCGATTTGAGCTTTTCGAATGTGCCGCTATGACGTCTGATTTAAAATTCCATATATTTTTCAACAAAGCGCCCCGTTAATCTACAACATGCAAATGTCCAATGAAACGCTCATCACACGGTAACTCAACGTGTGCACAACTACAAATCCGTGTCATCCTCGTCATGGTAGTCATGGTAACAGTGTTTTTAGTTTTGTGTTATTTTTTTATTTTTAACCAGCTTATGCAGTTTAACAGTCATGCTGCAATTACAGGTGAGAAGCCGTATTCTTGTTCGTGGGAAGACTGCCAGTGGAAGTTTGCACGGAGTGACGAGCTAACGAGACATTACCGTAAGCACACGGGAGATAAACCGTTTAGATGCAACTTCTGTGATCGGAGGTTCTCACGCAGTGACCACTTGTCTCTCCATATGAAGCGACATCAAGCAGTCTGAGTTGCGTTCGCTCACTTTTTTACTAGATCTATTCGGTGTAATTCATAAAATTATCATTCTAAATATTACATAATCACTTTGCTATATTTTACAATGCAATCAGTTTCGTACGTTCTAACTCCTTGCCTAAACCGCTCAGTGTAGCTAAAATATCTCTCAACTTCCCAGCGTATTTAATTGATGTGAGGCAACTCCATCATTGTTGTATTTTGACACTTCGGACTGGAAGGTCACAATTTTAGCTTGAGCTAAGTGAAAGTATATTCTTATTGCGCACAATTAACCAATCGGCCATCTGCCTCCAATTTTGAATCACCATATTGTATCGCTAACAAAAGTAGGTATAACATAGAAACGATGGTTTTTAGTGTCGGAACCAGCTCTACTATGTATAGTGTTGGTACCAGCTCTACTATGTATAGTGTTGGTACCAGCTCCACTATGTATGGTGAAAATGTAATGGTGGCTGATGGATCTCCCTGTACAATTTGTATATGCTTGTCACGGGTTCTGTGTTGGTTGTGAATGCAACTGTTTTTCAGGGAATCTGGTACATTTTGCTGTAAAGTTACACAATTTCCTTATTTTATTACTGAAATCATTGAGTTTCTGTTGATCTCTACAATTCTATGTAATTGGACATGCCGGTCTGCTTGTCCGGCATTGACATCTAGGTGCTAGTCTGTCTTTGTTTAATAAACAAATATATATGTACATTATATTATAAACCATGCAGTATTATCTCTATTTCTTCAAAAGGCAGAATGATTACATAGATTCATTTTTCTATTGCTGATCAAATGCTGATGCCCGTGGTGCGATCTCTCAAGTCTTGAACAGAACCATCACTGTGATATACTTGGACCATATCTCTGCGCTATTAGCTTGTTGACTCTCATAAAACAACACTTCTCACTGGTGTCTATTGGCATTTGGCACCTGGGCTTCTCCATCGCTGCGTTTCCAGGTTTAGAGTTGCTTCCACTATGAATTATTGAAATGGTAAAATCCAAACACATTCGACGCCATTTCGCTTGGCTAACTTGTGCAAAGGTATTCGCTGTGAGAGTACTTCGACGTCGTAAAAACACTCACTGCTGATGGATACGAAACACTCACTGCTGATGGATACGAAACACTCACTGCTGATGGATACGAAACACTCACTGCTGATGGATACGAAACACTCACTGCTGATGGATACGAAACACTCACTGCTGATGGATACGAAACACTCACTGCTGATGGATACGAAACACTCACTGCTGATGGATACGAAACACTCACTGCTGATGGATACGAAACACTCACTGCTGATGGATACGAAACACTCACTGCTGATGGATACGAAACACTCACTGCTGATGGATACGAAACACTCACTGCTGATGGATACACATTGCTATGAGGCATCCTAGTTTAGTGCAACTAGTTGAATAAGCATCAATTGAAAAGTGACTGTAACCCAAAAATGAGTCTATAACAAAATTTTGGAAAGATCTATATAATGCAGCTGCAAACGTTGAAATGGGTGAGAATATGTCCGTCAACAGCGGACAACTCTGAACCATTCACAGTGTGGAAACGCAGTAACAATATGAACAGCGCTGACAGACTGACCTAGATTAAAGGCAGCTTGTCTTGGTAAATGCTCTCAGCGATCATCTGAGAGACAAAATTGTAACCTAAATGCATTGTTGGTCAGTCATTTTTTGGAATAAGTAAGCATACATGTGCATAAGTAAGCTTACGTGTGAATAAGTAAGCATACATGCGCTTAAGTAAGCATACATGTGAATAAGTAAGCATATATGTGCGTAAGTAAGCATACATGTGCGTAAGTAAGCATACATGTGCATAAGTAAGCATACATGTGGTCTTCAATTTCTTCTCTCCAATCTCCGTCTATCTTTAAACATAATATGCCACAGATTCATCTGCTACGTTATACAAGGTGAAAAAATTCAAAGAATGAAGTAAAGTGCTTAATAAATTTGTTATGTTAAATCAAGGTTGTTATTGTTCTATCAGACAGATATGAAATGCAAAAAAAATATTCTGATTTCTCAGTCCAAATGTAGCGGATGTAGTTCACTTGATTTTTGCTGAGCGTGCAATTCTCTGTCTTGGTAATCAAATAAAATCGATAAATATAAGACGTTAGCATGCTGTGTTATAGTAAAAGTTGGAGTGACTGTACAAGTACATTTATATAGTCAGAGATTAGCGCAAGCTTTTTCAGGAGGATTTTTTCTCCTAATTTATTTCAACAAAACACCTTTCTCATGATATGAAATTTAATAGTTGTAATTGTTTGAAAAAGTTTGAAAACCTTTACAGTTGTTTTCTTTTTATTCTTAATTCACTTGAACTGCGCAAAAATATTTTCTCATGATACGAAGTTCAAAAGTTAGAATGGTAAATGTTGTATACGGTATGTTAAATATAAAAAATAATTTCTGTTCAAAGACTTTGTTATTACCCGGGCAACGCCGGGTAATAACAAAGTCTTTGAACAGAGCATGAGTATATATATACTCATGCTACAGACAGTACTGTTTCGACTATTGAAGCCTCATCAGTGCAGCTTAGAGTTCGGGCAAGGGACACAAATTCCATTACCAATGAGAGTGGACTTTCTGCCATGAAACAACTAAGTTGCCTCACAGACTTTAAGAAGGCCAATGTGTTGACACCAGAGTGCTTAAATCACAAAAGTGATGAGCTTTTCACAAAGGCTAGCTAATAGTGCCGCACCTCTCACAGAGTGCTCAACCAAACCGAAGTGAGAGAGCATATACTCATATGTATATGTGTATATGCTCCCTCATATATATATATATATATATATATATATATATACATGTATATACATATATATATGCATGTATATATATGTATATATATAAAATTTATATACATATTTTATATATATACATACATGTATACCCTAGGACACTTATATTTCGCTAGTATTTAGTTTCGTGAGTAGCACAGAGTAAAATTTTGCTGCAACTTAATTTCGCGGCTCTAATGAGTGCGAAAATATAGAGATGTGAAAATAAATGCAGTGGAAAAAACAGATTACATTCCTCAGGTCCAGTTTGCTAATAAGAAAAAAATTCAATTTGGGACTAGTTCGTATTTGTAAACCACAGGTTGAAATGTGTGGGTGAGATCGACAATTCAATTTGATCACTTGCTGCCATTTGGTTTCATAGACTATCAATGACGTCTAGGTCCCTCCCGCCGTGACTTTCACACTCGAATCCCAAGAAGAAGAAAATAGATAGGTAACAACCAACTTCACAACCAAAACTGTATAACCCTCACGCTGCCATAAACGCATTTATGCGTTTTCTAGGGGCCACTGCCATAAACACATTTTTGGACTTTATCAGCAATTGCGTGGTAACCTGGTTTTATTATTTGTTGACCACATAACTCACGGTCTTTAAGAGTTTTATGAAATTGACTGTGTTGTCCGAAGATTTCTCTCTAAAATCAGCCTAAAACAACGAAGCAATTTTAAACTTTTCTTTGAGAACTTCTAATCTAAAAACGAACATTTTTCTGTGAGTTCATTAACTACCCCGCGTGAGCCATAAAACAGGTAATTACCGTAGTTGTTGATGACATAATAGCCAATTTAGATTTTCGTGATTATACAGATAATTAAAGTAGAACTTGAAAAAATATTGTATACATATCATGAAGCAATATCGGCAATTTCGGTAAAATGGCTGGCACTAAGCCGGTAGCGAATTTGTACATGGTTGGCAGTGAAAGAGATAATGTGGTTGGACCTGATGAGGGTTGATATTGTTTTTGGTTGGTAATAAAATTCATCACTGCAATAATTATTCTTCAATTTTATGACTTCACCTACCAGACATTCATCTTCATTAGTTACAAATTCGGTGACTAAACTGATATAATCTTAATTTGCTTTGCCATGCTGCTCAGTCGGTGTATTAGCTATAATGAGTTTACCAGAAACTTCCCATTGATCCCAACCACAGACGAAAATTGCCTGCATTTCTAATATGACGATTTTATTGTGGATATAAATGAACAAAGCTATTTAACTTCGCCCGTTTTCGCTCGTTCATTATGATAGTTTAGTTTCGCTCATTAAATTTTCGCGAGAGGATGACACCGCGAAAACGCGAAAGTTAGATGCCGCGAATGCATAAGTGTCCTAGGGTATATATATATATAAGTTGAAGTTTGAATTATAAATAAAAAGTTGCATTTATTTTCTCATGTTATTTTTAGGAAATAGGTGTTGTTGGCAGTGTGCCAAACACACTCGTTGTTAGCCTTAGTTCTACAAATGAGCATCTCAAACGCACATACGAGATTGACTAAACTGTGCTGAAGGATGGGGAGACACATATAAAGCAGAGACTGTTAGAGAATATTTATAATTAGAAATTCCACTGTCATACAGCCCACGACCAATGTGATATTGGAAAAAAGAAAGGGTACTGCTGGTTGAGAAATGCAATATTAGCAGTCAAATGGCACTGCAGTGCAATAGGATAACTGCAATGGTAGCTGTAATGTACTGGGTGTTATTATGTACAACAAACAGCAATAATGAAAGGAAAAGAATATATGTTTATATCTCTTCCCTGCAATAGAAGAAATGCAATATTAGAAGTAAAATGGCAAGCTACTGTGTAATATACACAGTTTAAAAGTTGGTTGTGTTGAATGCAGAATGGTTTTGATAGCGATCTGTAACTGAAAGCGAGCATCAGCATTCACGCGTCTGAAAGTTTTCTGCAAACGAGCAAAATAAAAAAATGTTCTCGTCATAAAGGGGCATTGTAGTTCGGCCCTAGCTTGTACATAAAATGTAAAGAGTTTTGGCTATAGTTCTAAATAATTTAATGAAACCTTCGGTAATTGGACAAAAAACATAGGCTGATAAACTGTGTACCACAATTTTGTACCTGTAAATCGGTCTACGCCTCAAACGGTCTACTTTATTACAGAAACCTTCGGATAAATAAATTTGAATGATTATTCTTATAACTAAATCTTATAATTATTTTATAAAATCGAATAATTATTCTTATAATTAAATATTTTTGCAAAATATTAAAAATGAATAGATATTAGAAACCTGCGGCAATTGGACAATGCCATAGACTGGTGAAATGTGCACATTTTTCTCGTGAATTACGCACAACTTAATGGTTCTGCTCTTGGTCACACTGCTTTATTGGCGTTTCGTTCGCCGGTCTTAATTTTGATTAAAAAAGGCTTGTCAGGATCTAATAGCGATTTTAGGCCAAATTAATCTGTCTAGTTATGTATTATCCGATCAGATAGGTAAGGTTTAGGATATTGTCTACAAATTTCAAAGACTTGGTAACATATTTAAATAGGTTTATATGTGTTTTGTATCGTTATTATACTTAAACGACTCCATTGAAAAATGGTTAAATTTGTTGAGGAGATTTCGGTCAAGGGTTTGCGATGGCCGTTGATGAATAATTTTCATGAGTTTTGTGCACATATGCATTTATCATAAAGCTCCTAAAACTTTGCTTCGCTCGTGTTTATTCGTGAGAAAATCAATCTTGGTCTATCAGCTTTTGTAACCGTTGAAGGAGACAAGATGCTGTGAGGTGACTGAATGTTGCAAAATAGTTACTGACCAGGTAACTTTATTCTGCAGATGAATTATTTTTTCCTAAAATAAATCTTTACTATAATAAGAGCCGAGTTCATCCGTCTGTCTGAAGCCAGAGGTTAGAGCATCAAAGAAAAAAATTGGCTCCTGTGAGAATGGAACTCGTGTACTCCCATTTACAGTCTGGCGCTCTAACCACTACGCCCCTCAGCCAGCTTGGTACTTTACAAACTAATTATACATTTGCTGATTACTCTTTACAATCTCTCACGGTGTGCCGAGCTGCCAGTGTACTTGTTTTAACAACTTATCATGCTTTTGGGCAAGCAGAATCACAGGCTATTAACAATAAAGCAGAAGCACAGGCTATTAACAATAAAGCAGAAGCACAGGCTATTAACAATAAAGCAGAAGCACAGGCTATTAACAATAAAGCAGAAGCACGGGCTATTAATAATAAAGCGGAAGCACAGGCTATTAACGATAAAGCAGAAGCACGGGCTATTAACGATAAAGCGGAAGCATAGGCTATTAACAAAAACAAACTCGAGCTGTAGTTGCATAACTGATGAGGAAAGTTTGTAACTCAATAAAGTAGCCTCTTTTCCATTAAGTTAGTTTTACTTTGTTATTCTTTATGCATCTTTAACCTAGGTAGAACCTTTCTTAAGATAGCCTAATATCCATCACAAAACCACATCCTACTATTGATGTACCTGCGGGTGTTATGCTATCGACCAGTCATTTTGTGTTGTCGCTTACAAAATTCTATTCTGAGTTCTTCAATGCTGCAACAAACCATGATCTGCAATGTAATTCCGGCATAAAGATGATTTGCTCATATATTTGCACAGACATCGACATTGTTTGCCAGAACTACTGCAAGGTTTGAACAGATTCTGCTCGTGTTTCTCTAATCCTTCACATTTTTGGAAGTCTACAAACTCATTAACACTCTCAAGCCTGGGGTCCTAGATGATTCAGGAAAGTTTATACCCTACCTCAGGGGTCGCTCTTTCATCCCCTCGCTGCGGCTCCCTCTGACTTTGAAAGTTTTTTCCTTTTTTCACCATATGCCAAGCAATGCATAAAAATATAGAAGTTTTATCAGTAGATTTTGAAATATAATTTTAAAAATTGAAATTTTGGTGACAAATCAAACAGTGTTGCTAAAAGCAGGACTGAATTAAACAGGAAGTTGCAATTTTTCTTGAAAGTAACCTTGAAAACTACGTAATATTACATATGTCTTAAAACACAATTCATACTTAACTGTTTAGCAGTTTTTATTTATGATTTACGATTTCATTTATTTTTCTAATTATTCTTTATTTATTTGTTAGAAATATTTTATTTTTACACGTAGTACAATATTTCATATGATTGCGCGCTCATATTGTCTTAACATAGACTGTAAACGACTACATAGGTTATTAAACGATCTATAGAGTGATAAATACAGTAATGAACAGTGTGATTAATAGAGTGATAAATAGAGCGATAAATAGAGTGATAAGTAAAGTGATAAATAGAGTGATAATTAGTGTGATAAATAGAGTGATAAATAGAGTGATAACTAGTGTGATAAGTAGAGTGATAAATAGTGTGATAAATAGAAAGATAAGTAGAGTGATAAATAGAGTGATGAGTAGAGTGATCAATAGAGTGATAAGTAGAGTGATAAATAGAGTGACAAATAGAGTGATAAGTAGAGTGATAAATAGTGTGATAAATAGAGTGATAAATAGAGTGATAAATAGTGTGATAAGTAGAGTGATAAATAGAGTGATAAATAGTGTGATAAATAGAGTGATAAATAGAGTGATAAGTAGAGTGATAAATAGAGTGATAAGTAGAGTGATAAATAGAGTGACAAATAGAGTGATAAGTAGAGTGATTAATAGTGTGATAAATAGAGTGATAAATAGAGTGACAAATAGAGTGATAAGTAGAGTGATAAATAGTGTGATAAATAGAGTGATAAGTAGAGTGATAAATAGAGTGACAAATAGAGTGATATGTAGAGTGATAAATAGTGTGATAAATAGAGTGATAAATAGTGTGATAAGTAGAGTGATAAATAGAGTGATAAATAGAGTGATAAGTAGAGTGATAAATAGTGTGATAAATAGAGTGATAAATAGAGTGATAAATAGTGTGATAAGTAGAGTGATAAATAGAGTGATAAATAGTGTGATAAATAGAGTGATAAATAGAGTGATAAGTAGAGTGATAAATAGAGTGACAAATAGAGTGATAAGTAGAGTGATAAATAGTGTGATAAATAGAGTGATAAGTAGAGTGACAAATAGAGTGATAAGTAGAGTGATAAATAGTGTGATAAATAGAGTGATAAGTAGAGTGATAAATAGAGTGACAAATAGAGTGATAAGTAGAGTGATAAATAGTGTGATAAATAGAGTGATAAATAGTGTGATAAGTAGAGTGATAAATAGAGTGATAAATAGTGTGATAAATAGAGTGATAAATAGAGTGATACATTTTCAGTATTGCTTTGGTTTGCTGTTCTTGAGAGCAGCCATTTGCAAAAATTTATATTTCGTAATTTAAGAAAGCTTCAGTAGACTTGTTAGATGTATGCTATATGACTTGTTAGACCATAGGTAAGTATGCTATCTTACCTATGGTCTAACAAGCACCACCATAGGTAAGTATGCTATCTTACCTAAGGTGCTGCTTGTTTCTGTGACATCTCACACCAAGTGATGTCACACACGAAACAATAGAATGTCGATTTCTTTGTTTTGTATTGTAACAAAACTTTTACAATTTCATAAGTCAGCTTTTTCTTTAGTTGTTCATAGTTCTATTTTTAAAACAATATGATTTTTATGGGCTTTCATTGCGACAAACATACCACTCTATATTTTGGAAGCAAAACCTAAGAATACTTGAAAATTAATTATTTTCATTTTTTTCAATATAAATAACGTTTCAATGCAATTATTTTTCAATTTAACCAAAACATGTAAAAATTGTAAAATCAACTGCAACGTTGCTATTGCAAAATATTTCAAATAATGATGTGATAAACAAGAAATAATACAGATTTCAGTCAAAACAGAGTAAACTATTTCATTTATCTGTCTTTCAACCAAACTTACCATTTTACCCAAGTTTCAACTAAAATCTTAAAACACATTACTGTCAAAACAGCAGTTAAAATTTAACAGCAAGTAAAGGAAGCAATAAGTGTTGATAAGAAATAATATAATGAAATTAAAAATTCAGTTCCTGTCATAATTGCAAATGGCAGCAGTTGACGTCAAAGCTGAGCTAGATAAGCGGAAGCAAGGTAAAGGTTATAAGTGTCCTGTCGCTCCTTGTATGCCATTCCTACCCCATGGAAAGGTTATAAGTGTCCTGTCGCTCCTTGTATGTCATTCCTACCTCATGGAAAGGTTATAAGTGTCCTGTCGCTCCTTGTATGCCATTCCTACCTCATGGAAAGGTTATAAGTATCCTGTCGCTCCTTGTATGTCATTCCTACCTCATGGAAAGGTTATAAGTATCCTGTCTCTCCTTGTATGTCATTCCTACCTCATGGAAAGGTTATAAGTGTCCTGTCTCTCCTTGTATGTCATTCCTACCTCATGGAAAGGTTATAAGTGTCCTGTCTCTCCTTGTATGTCATTCCTACCTCATGGAAAGGTTATAAATGCCCTGTCTCTCCTTGTATGTCATTCCTACCTCATGGAAAGGTTATAAGTGTCCTGTCTCTCCTTGTATGTCATTCCTACCTCATGGAAAGGTTATAAGTGTCCTGTCTCTCCTTGTATGTCATTCCTACCTCATGGAAAGGTTATAAGTGTCCTGTCTCTCCTTGTATGTCATTCCTACCTCATGGAAAGGTTATAAGTGTCCTGTCTCTTCTTGTATTTCATTCCTACCTCATGGAAAGGTTATAAGCATCCTGTCTCTCCTTGTATGCCATTCCTACCTCATGGAAAGGTTGTAAGTGTCCTGTATCTCTTTGTATGCCATTCCTACCTCATGGAAAAGTTTTAAGTGCCCTGTCTCTCCTTGTATGCCATTCCTACCTCATGGAAAGGTTTTAAGTGTCCTGTATCTCCTTGTATGCCATTCTTACCTCATGGAAAAGTTATAAGTGTCCTGTCTCTCCTTGTATGCCATTCCTACCTCATGGAAAGGTTATAAGTGTCCTGTATCTCTTTGTATGCCATTCTTACCTCATGGAAAAGTTTTAAGTGCCCTGTCTCTCCTTGTGCGTCATTCCTACCCCATAGAAAGGTTATAAGTGTCCTGTATCTCCTTGTATGTCATTCCTACCTCATGGAAAGGTTATAAGTGTCCTGTATCTCCTTGTATGCCATTCCTACCCCATAGAAAGGTTATAAGTGTCCTGTCTCTCCTTGTATGCCATTCCTACCTCATGGAAAGGTTATAAGCATCCTGTCTCTCCTTGTATGCCATTCCTACCTCATGGAAAGGTTATAAATGCCCTGTCTCACTTTGTACAGTATGTCATTCCTACCTCATGGAAAGATTTTGAGTGTCTTCTATGTCCTTGTGCGTCATTCCTACCCCATAGAAAGGTTATAAGTGTCCTGTCTCTCCCTGTAGGTCATTCTTATCTCATGGACCAGCAGCATCTCAGAAACAATGAAAAAATCAAAGCGGTCACTACCTTAAAAATGAGCTGACACAAAATTTTATTGGATTTCATCAGAAAGTATCGGTATTTTTCAATCATTTGTGATTGTTTTTAATGTTTGAGGTGATCGGACCGCTAGGATGTTTTACATGTAAAATTAAACTCGACAAAACTTGATCGTGGTTAAATAATAACTTATTAATATTTATATTATTAATTAATAGTTAACAAAAAGTATTAATAATTAATTAATTTGTTAACTGATTATAATATTTGCCATTCATGACAGTGTTATATACATGTATAAATAAAAAAAATTTAATATCCAAAAACCGTAACTGGCAGATTAGCTGTGACAAAAACTGTCCAATGAGATTACATTTATGAGCTCATATGGTTTTACAGAAAGAGCCATAGTTTACAACAGATTCCAGTGTCTTGCAGCAGAATGTCTATTTTCATATAGGTGTCTTTTAACCAAATTCTTTTTCCATGTTCCTTAAGTAGGACATGAATCTTCTCTCTATGTTACACCGTTTTTCCTCACCAGGTGCATAACTATGGCATTTACCAAAATAAAACATCTCAGTGTTCATTTTATGCGCTTTTTGTATTGGCAATCTTTGTGAATAATGCAAATATATGCCACAGACAGGGTGAATAAGGCTGCACACCGGCATCTTACCGCTATCCCCTGGCATATCAAGTGACTTTCAAAGAATCACTCCATGATGAGCAGTAATTCACAGGCTTAGATGGAACACGCAGAATACTAATGAGCAGCCATCCAGCAGTTAGAAGTGGCTTTGTGACATGTGAGGTGAGGTTGTGACAGGTAAGGTTAAGCTGTGACATGTGAGGTGAGGTTGTGACAGGTAAGGTTAAGCTGTGACATGTGAGGTGAGGTTGTGACATGTGAGGTTAAGCTGTGACATGTGAGGTGAGGTTGTGACAGGTAAGGTTAAGCTGTGACATGTGAGGTGAGGTTGTGACAGGTAAGGTTAAGCTGTGACAAGCCAGGCGAAGTTCATGTTACAAAGATGTATCAACAGTTTTACTTTGTGGTGACAAAACCTGATATGCTTATTATTTGTATGGTATATATGATATATATGATGCATATATATGATGTATATGTATGATATATATGATGTATATATACGATATATATGATGTATATATATGATGTATATGTATGATATATATGATGTATATATACGATATATATGATGTATATATATGATGTATATGTATGATATATATGATGTATATATGATGTATATATATGATGTATATATATGATGTATATGTATAATATATATGATGTATATGTATGATATATATGATGTATATGTATGATAAATATGATGTATATGTATGATCTGTTTTATGTTATATGATACCCGATACATGTTTATAGCTAAAAATACTTCTCCCACGACCAAACGAGCGGAGCGAAGGTTGAGAGTTTTTGTGATAAATGCATGTGCACACAACTTACGAAAATTATTCATCAACAATGTCGGAAACCCTTGTATCGAAATCTCATCAACAAATTTAAAAAAATTTTTGTAGAGTCATTAAGGTATAATAACGATACAAAACACATACAAACATATTTAAATATGTTACCAAGTCTTTGAAAGGTTACCGCAATATCTTAAAACTAACCCATCTGATCAGATTATACATAAATAGACAGATTAATTCGGCCAAAAATCTTTATTAAAACTGGCCAAGCCTTACTTTTATCAAAATCAAGACCGGCAAACGAAATGGCGAGCGACATAGAATAGAACCATTAAGTCGTGCACATTTCATGAAAAAATAACATGCACATTTCACCAGTCTATAGCATTGTCGAAATGCCGAAGGTTTCTGTAATTAATGTAGAAGTACAAAAATCGTTTCTTTTTTTGCCGATTTCAAAGTAACTGACATTTTGGAAACTTGATTTCTTGTGTATTTTAACTGATGTCCAAAGCAGTGAAAGTAAAGGAAATGACGATGATATTTATTTCTAACGATTCTTATGGGATTATTACAATATTTAATTATAAGTTTGGATGACTATTGAAGTCTTATAGTCACACTAACAACATCGATGATGGGCAGTATGTTACTGTTATTACTTTTCTTAAATAGTTTTGTTAAATAGATTTTCTAAAAATCTATATAAATATCACAACTTCTTGATATTGGTTGCTATGACGTTTTAAAATGTAAACAAAATTGTGCATTGGTTTTCTATTATTACTGTATTACTATATTAATAATATTGGTTATTCTAATAATATCAGTGCATTTTACTTCTAATATTGCATTTCTCCTATTGCAGGGGAAGAGATATCAACATATAATCTTTTCCTTTCATTATTGCTGCTTGTCATGACCAAACACTTTTTTAAATAGATTTTCTAAAAATCTATATAAATATCACAACTTCTTGATATTGTTAGCTATGACGTTTGGAATTGTAAACAAAATTGTGCATTGGTTTTCTATTATTACTGTATTATTATATTAATAATATTGGTTATTCTAATAATATCAGTGCATTTTACTTCTAATATTGGTCAATATTGCATTTCTCCTATTGCAAGGGGAGAGATAAACATATAATCTTTTCCTTTCATTATTGCTGTTTGTTGTATATAATAACACCCGCACCCAGTACATTGCAGCTACCATTGCAGTTATCCTATTGCACTGCATTGCCATTTGACTCCTAATATTGCATTTCTCAACCATCAGTACCATTTCTTTTTTCCAATATCACTTTGGTCATAGGCTGTATAACAGGGGAATTTCTAGTTTATTATATCTATTTATTTTTAATTCCATCCGATTCATATGTTTGCCACTTTCAAACCTAAACAGGTATCTTCATGCAGATTGCCCAATCCTTGACAGTATTAACAACCTACCGTCAACTGTGAAAGCACTTAGAATAGTACAATTCCTTTTCTAATTAAGTATTATATTGAAGCTCAAAAGCTCAAAGTTTGCAGAACTCTATGAAATTAAATATAGTATTTTTTTCACACTCTTTCAAAGAACTGACATTTTAGAAGTAACTGAAGAAGGATAATGATCGCAGTACAGTGAGTATGATAGAGTCCGTATATTTGTTATGAGTACAAAAGTACATAGTTTTAGTGGGAAACTCTTGTTGCTGAAGGGAAGCTTAGTCTATTTCTAATATTTCGTTCCCAAAAGTTTCATCCAAGGTGTCTATAGAAAAGTGTGTCTATAGAAAAGTGTGTCTATAGAAAAGTGTGTCTATAGAAAAGTTTGTCTATAGAAAAGTGTGTCTATAGAAAAGTGTGTCCATAGAAAAGTGTGTCTATAGCAAAGTGTGTCCATAGAAAAGTGTGTCTATAGCAAAGTGTGTCTATAGAAAGGTGGGTCTATAGAAAAGTGTGTCTAGAAAAGTGTGTCTATAAAAAAGTGTATCTATAGAAAAGTGTGTCTATAGAAACAAATGTTCTGTCAGCAGCTATTTCCCATTTTTCAGTCAGTAGAAGTGCCCTAAGGCAATTGACTCGAAACTTAGAAATTAGGCTCCAAACGTATTACGAACAGAGCAACAAAATTTTTGGAGTCAAATGTGAAAAAGAAGTCCTGAATAACAAACTACACACCCAGTTGACTGGGCAAAGGATTAGGTGGGAAGACGATTCCTCGAATTATTGCTGGTCCAAGCTTCAAAGTGTTAAAAGTTTGGTATATAGATAAAATAACTTTTGTCAAAAAAGTGTCAAGTTAAAACAAATAAAAGTTAACTATTCATAGAAAGATTTGCTATCGCATGATTGGTCAGAACTATCAAGTCCTCAAGTTATAAACTACACGTATAGGGCCAGTTTTAGTTATAAACTACACCTATAGGGCGAGCTCTAGTTATAAACTACACGTATAGGGCCAGCTCTAGTTATAAACTACACCTATAGGGCGAGCTCTAGTTATAAACTACACGTATAGGGCCAGTTCTAGTTATGAACTACACCTATAGGGCCAGTTCTAGTTATAAACTACACCTATAGGGCCAGTTTTAGTTATAAACTACACCTATAGGGCCAGCTCTAGTTATAAACTACATGTATAGGGCCAGCTATAGTTATAAACTACATGTATAGGGCCAGCTCTAGTTATAAATTACACCTATAGGGCCAGCTTTAGTTATAAATTGTTTACTTAAAGTTGCAAAAGCATACAAGCCCAGACTGAACAACAAATTGATTTCACTAGCATCTCTTAAAGTGCTAGAAAAAGTCTGCTTCCTCTCTCTGATGAAATGGCCTGATGCGAATACTGTATGTTGTGTCAATGTTAGTCTCCAAACTGACCGGATAACTTCATGCAGGCTCACACTATCATGTGAGCAAATAACTCCATGCAGGCTTACACCATCATGTGAGCTCTTTGTTTTTATTTAGAAAGTATTTTTTTCTATATATAGGCTGAGTTGTTTGCTCGTTTCTCAATACTTGCATATGTAGTATATATTACTTTATTGTATTATATATTAATTTATTGGCAATAATTTCATTTCAAACAAATATGTTTCCAAATTTTGAAATACAAGAATCATACAACAAAAAAGGGCAACAAAAATAGCCATTAAAATCAAATAAATAGTTTGACATATATTTGCTTGCACAAATATTTTTACTTTTCCTCACAAAGCAACTTAAACAATGATTTATCATTATTGATTGATTATTGATCACATAAATCTCTATACATTATAATTCATTTATTTGCTGTTTCAGTGACCATCGCTCTAAGAGTTGGTTATTGAACAGGCAATGTTCTTTAATCCCTTCTTGCGGTTGGTTGGTTAATGTTGATCGCTATGCGTAAAGCCGTTACGATACTACTAAGATTAAAATATGAAAAAAGTTATTTTTTACTATGCAAATTTTGTGAAATTCTCACATCAGGTTTTATTTAATACTGTGGAAAAGATATTTGATAGTACATAGATATGTACTAGGTATATAGTACATATCTATGTACTATATACCTAGTACATAGATATGTACTAGGTATATAGTACATAGACATGTACTATATACCTAGTACATATCTATGTACTAGGTATATAGTACATATAGTACATATCTATGTACTATATACCTAGTACATAGATATGTACTAGGTATATAGTACATAGACATGTACTATATACCTAGTACATATCTATGTACTAGGTATATAGTACATATTTATGTACTATATACTTAGTACATAGATATGTACTAGGTATATAGTACATATCTATGTACTATACACCTAGTACATAGATATGTACTAGGTATATAGTACATATCTATGTACTATATACCTAGTACATAGATATGTACTAGGTATATAGTACATATCTATGTACTATATACTTAGTACATAGATATGTACTAGGTATATAGTACATATCTATGTACTATATACCTAGTACATAGATATGTACTAGGTATATAATACATGTCTATGTACTATATACCTAGTACATAGATACAGCCATACTATATAGCCATATAGGCATCTACATGTATGTACTATATGTACATATCGTATTTATGTACATATAGTACATAGATGTATATACAAACCCTAGCCATCAAATATCTTTTCCACGGTATTAAATAAAACCTGATGTGAGAACTTCACAAAATTTGCATAGTAATAAATAACTTTTTTCATATTTTAATCTTTGTTAAAACTTATATTCAAATTATCTCTCAGCTCTACCCTTCATATGATGGTGTATTCCAACACTACTGATACATGGTCACTTTTACATTACTTCATTTAAGAAAGCAAATACAACATGATATTAAACAAATAAGCCGCTTTCATATTTCTATTCAAACTGAAGATTTTAGATCTTTCATGTTTTTTATAATATTTAACAAGTTTAACGCTAACAACTAGAATTTCCACTGTCATACAGCCCACGACCAAAGTGATAACGGAAAAAGAAAGGGTACTGCCAGTTGAGAAATGCAATATTAGCAGTCAAATGGCACCGCAGTGCAATAGGATACCTGCAATAGGAGAGCTGAAATAGGAGAGCTGCAATGGTAGCTGTAATGAACTGGGTGTTATTATGTACAACACACAGCAATATTGAAAGGAAAATCTTATGTTTATATCTCTCCCTTGCAATAGGAGAAATGCAATATTAAAAGTAAAATGGCAAGCTGCTGTATAATATACACAGGCTGGGGTGCTGTATATCATTGGTCATATCAACTAATATCAAGAAGTTGTGATATTTATCTACAGTTCTGTATTTATATCTAAAAAATTATGTTGAATTTAAAAATCTAAACAGATTTTAGCTGGTTGTCATAGGAATAAATGTAAATCTATAAGAAAATGTAAGCCTATTTCTTAATTTTGCAGATATTAAAAACAGCTTGGCAGTACCGCGATATTGGGCAGTCACAGTATCATCAACAAAATCTTTAGAAAAACAATAACAGTAACATATTGCACACCGTCAGTCACTATATACTTTGATCTTGTAAATTCGAATGAACATTCTTATAATTAAATCTTATAATAATCCTATAAATCCGAATAATTATTCTTATAATTAAATACTGTAGTAATCTTATAAGAATCGTCAGAAAAATATCACCATTATTTCCTTTACTTTCATTGCTTTGGACATCAGTTGGAATACCAAAGTACTAATTATAAGTGTCCAAAATGTCAGTTATCTTTAAAATCGGCAAAAAAGAAACGATTACTTTTCAGTACTTCTATGTTAATTACAGAAACCTTCAGCAATTGGACAATGCCATAGACTGGTAAAATGTGCACGTTTTTCTCGTGAAATACGCACAACTTAATGGTTCTACTCTTTGTCGCACGGCCTTATCGGCGTTTCGTTGACCGGTCTTAATTTTGATTAAAAAAAGCGTGTCAAGTTTTTATCGCGATTTTAGGCCAAATTAATCTGTCTATTTATGTATAAGCCGATCAGATGGGTTAGTTTTAGGATATTGCGTCAACTTTTCAAAGACTTAGTAACATATTTAAATATGTTTATATTATTTTGTATCATTATTATACTTAAACGACTCTACACAAAAATGGTTAAATTTTTTGATGGGGTTATTGCGCAAAGGTTTGGTAACGGCCGTTGACGGAAAATTTTTTGGGAGTTGTTTGCGCATATGCATTTATTATAAAGCCTCCAAACATTCGCTTCGCTCGTCTTTGGTCATGGGAAAACAGTTAAGCAATATTAACCTTTGCTGACTTATGAACTCTTGGCGTGGCAGCAATATTTCTTGTACCAACAATCTATAGAATGCGTTAAACCTAGGCTTCTTCATAATATTTTTTCGAATAGTTGAGTGTCATAACAATGTGATCATACCCTAGTTTGTAGCAGGAGTAAATCTTGTGATGAGTACACCCTATCTTTCGCAGTTTTACCAAAGCCTTGAACAGCCAAAAATGGCATAGTAATTATGCATCAGCCAGAGCAATAGATCTCTCAGTTAAGAGAGCAGATAGTTTGTTAACCCATTGTAACAATGAAACCAGTAGTTTAAATCTGTTTTGGACCCGCCTTCAGGCTCAGGCGAAACTGGTGCACATTTCTACACAAACAAGTTACTCCTGATTAACACGCACTTGTCCCTGTAATGACCCGCTCTTTACTTCAAATATTCAAAAAGTGTAGACTGACATCGAAATGCAAACGTTAAACTGAAGTCCCGAACTCAATATAGCTAATATAGCTAATATAGCTTATATAGCTAATATAGCTTATATAGCCAATGTTAGCATTTAAAGATGAACTTGCACAAAATTCTAGCAAATTTTATTGGAAAATATCGGGTGTTTTTTATCATTTGAAATTGTTTTGATGTTTGAGCTGATCTGAATGATGTTTTAAGGTTAAAATCGACAAAATTTGATTGCAGATGAAACACTCAAAAGAAAAGTATGTGAGAAATGACATCACTAGTTGCTATAGTTGCTATTATAGTTGATATCGACTATCACTTTCAAGTGCAGCACGTTTCTATTCTGTCGATCTGTTTGCAACTAATGACATCATAGCTGCGCTTTCGCTTGACCTGAGAGTTTTAACAGCAAGATTATTGATTTTAACATTGAAACATCCTGGCAGTCTGATCACCTCAAGCATTAAAAACAATCGCAAATGATAGAAAAATCTTTGCACTTTCCTATAAAATCAAGTAATTCTTTGTGCAAGCTCATCTTTAAGAGCTACATTCCAAATATTTCAATAAACTGTTTTGGCGCAGATTTCGATCAGATTTCGATCAGATTTCGATCAGATTTCGATCAGATTTCGATCAGATTTCGATCAGCTGCCAAAATATGCCAGTCTATATGGCTCTGACATCTAACAAAGTATTTATCTCAACCATAGAATGTGTCTAATTTTAGAAGAGCAAATTTGATGGGAATAGCGAGTCGGAGCTTAGCACAAGTCTAAAGGCAGCGATATGCGATGCACGGCTAGTGCCAAAACTTTACTTCAAGCAACAGCTGCCCGTTGTGTAAAATAGAATGAGAACATGGGAAGTACGGCATAAAGAATATAAATAAATAAATTTACATTTGAAAAGCATTAATTATGCATTTTATGCTAAACATAAATGAGCAATGGTGCAACAATGCCACATGGCATTGTAATCAACACTCTGTTTACTAATATTATTAACTATTACTGCTGCTCCCACGCTGTCTATATATATATCTTTACTATTACTATTACTGCTGCTCTCACGCTGTCTATATACATCTTCAATATTACTGCTGCTCTCACGCTGTCTATATATATTTTTACTATTACTGCTGCTCTCACACTGTCTATATATATCTTTACTATTACTGCTGCTCTCACACTGTCTATATATATCTTAATTATTACTGCTGCTCTCACCCTGTGTATATATATCTTAATTATTACTGCTGCTCTCACGCTGTCTATATATATCTTTACTATTACTGCTGCTCTCACCCTGTGTATATATATCTTTACTATTACTGCTGCTCTCACCCTGTGTATATATATCTTTACTATTACTATTACTGCTGCTCTCACGCTGTCTATATATATATCTTTACTATTACTGCTGCTCTCACGCTGTCTATATATATATATATATATATATATATATATATATATATATATATATATATATATATATCTTTACTATTACTATTATAGTCAGGTATAATGGCAGTGGCTCAAAACCTGGACAGTTTCTGGGTCGTTTTGTAGAGGTGGAGCTTAATCCGGAAATACAAATGTTTTGTCGGCACTAAGCGACGAGGTTTTAAGCAAGTGCCAATGTTTAGTATGTTAGAAATTGAGTCTGTAATCTTTTTATTTTTTGTAACAAAATAAAGCATAAACATCTTTTTATGCAAATCTTTAATTAAAAATATGAGATCTTTCATCAAACTAGCGTAACGTAGTCACATAGCTGTTTATCGTAGTTTTGTCGTGTTAAGACGAAATAGTAACATGCTCACGAAATGGAAAAAATCTTCTCAAAAATACATAATTAATTATTCTGTATTCGTTTATACAGTGAATATGAAAGATATGTTACATACGTTGTAATATGATTGCACTTTTATGTATGTAACGTAGTATTACATAAGTTATTGAATATTTGTGATTATGTTCTAACCAACTAAAATGCACATTGAAACAATTGTCTACTTTGCTACCATTCTGAGAGCTAAAGAAGATTCTATTTCATTTTAGTCTAACTATTTATGTTAGCGTATCATGACACAAAGATTGTAAAAAGGCAACAGAAAAAATTAGTCTATTTTATCTTTACTGCAAACACCGACTTCTCCAACAACTAACTTTATTTAGATTTTGAACTTGACCGGCTCTGTAGGTATTCATTTGCCAGCTTGCTTATATATTTATTATTTAAGTACAGCAATGTGTGACCAAAAAATTTTTCTTGACTTGTTGGGCAAAAAATATTTTCTTGTTGTTGGCATGATGATGTATTTTCTTGCTTCAATATAAATAATGCATGTGGCAATTGTTGTGCATCCTTGTTAGCAGCTCTCCCGTTACCTCCACAAGCACAATGTAGCCAATTCTGAAAAATCAGAGGGCAGCACACAAAACCTTTAGCATGATGTATATCTATTGGCATTGCTGACGTTATACAGCATACATTGTTTGAAAAGTCGATGCGCAATGACAAAATGTCTGGTGATGGACCACTGGAACAATCATAGGAAGTAGGTTGTTTCAGTTATCGGACGAATCTATCATAATAAATTGTTAAGTTTAATAATTTTACTTTATTTGATATAAAATGAAAATGTTGCACATAACTTAATTACTACCACATCAGCACCAAAGCCATAAAAGGCCTTTAACAAGCACAAATGAGAACAAAATAACACAGTAGAAAAGGGCCACATATACTACATGTTGATATGTGAAAATAAGTGAATATAAGTCTGGGTTATTTAAAAAAAAATCAGTGTTGAAAATCCTGAATGTTGTATGTATGCAGGTATGTTTTAATTTGATCAATATATTTACTCGAAATTGAGCACAGTACAAGCTGAAACAGTTCAAGTTTTTGCATATAAAAGTATTCCTATCTAGAACAAGTTTGTTCTCTATGGCTGCAGATGAACTGGCAATGAGGGGAGGGCACGCCAGATGCCATCTGGCGTGCACTCCCTTCATTGCCAGTTCACCAACAGCTATAGGGAACAAACTTGTTCTATGCCTATTTAGATATTGCATGTATTATAAAGCCTCAGGACTCAGAAAGCATTTTTGCTCTGTCATTTCTTACTCCCTGCAAACTCCTCTTGGAGATCCTTGATCTAGAATAAAGACAATCATAGCATGTGTATTTACATCCCCTTGAACTTGTAAAGTACTGTGAATGCAGTATTCAAGTGGCATTGTTTTGAGATGATTTTTGACTTTGACAGGAATATTATTTGTTAATTTAATGAAGCAGATTGGAAAGTTACATTGGACATTGTGATTAGCTGGAAGTTAATTTGGCGATCTCAAAGAACCGGGCAAATCTGCTTTTGCTAATTCCTGACTTTATTACTGTTTTTACAATAGTTTTATTTCACAATTATTTTCTGGCTTCATATATCTTCTCCAATCCTACACTGCTCCACCGACTTAGCCCATAGAGTTGACTTGTAGAAGACAACAGCGAAATTAGTCCAAGTACTCAGTCTATGAATCGGATGGTGTTGTGGCACCTTGTTATCAACTTCTCAAAGAGTTGATAACAACTCCAGAGATGCTCCCAAATCCTGATTAGAGATTTGCAAATCACATCAAATCACCAATCATGAGATTGGCATCAAAGCACCATGAAAATGGATTACCCAGCTTGTAAATTAAATCAAATTAAAACCATCAATTACATAATGGATGATGGTTTTAATTTCATTTTATTTCAAAGCTGAGTCGTCACCCTCCTAAGTGATTTGATTTGGATCAAAACGCATGCCAGCGATTTGATAAGCTTTACAAATCTGGAATCGGAGATTTGGGAGCATCGCTGCACAACTCTCTCCAATTCAGACACTGAGCACTTACACTAAAGTGACACGAAAGCATCATGCAACAGGGTTCTAATTTTAAAACTGAGTTACTGAATATTACCACTCACCGGGCTGTTAGATATGAAAGTAACATCAGGTGTCTCAGTTACATCTATAATGCTGTCGTTTGTGGCGTTTTGTAGATGCTCCCCACATCTATGGAAGCTCGCATAGCCTCTGCTCTTACTCCTACCCGTCCTGAGCAAGCACTGCGTTTCCTCCTTATCTTGAGCTATAAATCAAAATGCTCGAGGCATTGAACGTTTGGCTGGGTGTGAACAGGCAACTTAACAAATATCGCAGTTGGCAGCAAATAATTTGTTTCTAAAACCTAATCCTGCCTACACAAGGGGTTCTTCTGCATTATCCTACTATATATTCATGTTTTTCTAGCTACTAATCTAGGGTTATAAAGGGCTTGAAGATCCGCCTACCAATGAAATTCCACATTTAACCATAATTAATATTGCACAATTTGCCTAAAATTTTATTGCTGGTTATGTGAGTATCTTCGTGTTACTATCAGATGTATTGTCTTGAGGATGCGGTCTCTTTGTTCGATTCTGTGACTAAAAATATAAATAATACGTAAATTACGTATAGCGACACCATGTGACAACATATATGGATTTATGCACATGTATAGCATATTTATATGGCGCCTTACAGTGCCTCGCGTTGCATGTTTGCAACTCGAGTTGTACAACTCAAGTTGCCGTGTTGTACAACTCGGCCTGGGTTTTTGATGAACTCGAGTTGTGTTATGCAAAACTAACACTGGTTCGTAAAGAAAGCAAAGTGAGTAATTGGGGTGTCTCATTTACAGAACATTTACAGAACTTTAATAATAATAATTTAAATATATATTCACATTTAAATTATATATATTGGTGGTATTTGCGCATATTTGTTTCTATAAATATAATGAGACAAAAACAATTGTAGAATGTAAAAAGCAAACTAAAAAACAATCTATGTGGGAGCTGGGCCACTTCTTTCTCAGATGAAAAAAAGAGTTATCTTTCTAGAACCTGACAAGAAACTGAATGAAAACCAGAAATGAACAAACATAGGAATTATGTCAACGACGTTTAATGATGCACACAAAAAATTCCATATAAAAATATACCGTAGCTAGAGAAAATGAAATGATGAGATTTTTAGTATGGCGCCTTACAGTGCCATACCAGCCAACTCTCACGCATTGGGCGTCAGACTCACGCAATCACCCCAAAGAAAAAATGAAAATGAGTGAGAAATGCATGAGATTTTTGCCCCAAGCCGAGTTCTCAAGCCGAGTTGTTGTTGAAAGAACTCGGCTTGGGTTTTGATGAACTCGAGTTGTGCAACTCGAGTTGTGCAACTCGAGTTGTGAACGCGCAACGCGAGGCACTGTAAGGCGCCATAATATTTATATTTGTGGGCACAATCTAACCAAATTCAAATTGACAAAAGAGTCCAAACAAAGGCTTTGTTGCCAGGGCTCTAAAATAAGCATTCATTTCATCTTGCTTTTAATGATTGCTTTTGCAAATTTTAGGTGTGAAATATTAAATGTAAAATAAAATATTACGTCCAAGTTTAAGCAAAGGTGTGAACTGCGATGTAATGCTATCTGGCGCATGTGTGAGGCCTCGGGATGAGAAATCCTCAAGAAAAATGAGACAGATTGCCGTAAACTTTACTGGCTATTGGGTTAAGTCCTTGTTTCTTTGCAATTCTACCGAATTTCTATGAGAGTGTAGATGAATTAAAATAAGAGAAAGTGTTTTTGAACTTTGATGTACTGTGAGACCGAAAGCAAAGTATCGAATACAGCTTAGACATATCCAACCCTCACAGTAGTGTAGACTTAAATTTACTGCATTCTCTGATTTCAGGCTTACAAGAACATAAATGTGCACGCGTGCTTTTGTTACAAGATAGCTGTTTCAGAAATAAGACAAATTAAAATCCATAAAAGTAATAAATATTATTTATCATCTTTATGTAAAATCCATACTATACTATCTGTGCATTTGCAAAGACATGAAAGGATAGCCCTGTCTAAATATATTGGACATACAATGACCGAGTTTTGCTGTCCAAAAATATCCCTTATAATAGCCTGAGTAAAATATTCTTGGTGTACCGGTAACTTACCCTCCGCTGTTCTTTGTACTTTTCCTTCTGGGTTTGATGTCTTTCAGGGCCGTACATGCAGCCATACTCTTTTTCTTCGCCATACATACATAAATAGCCTTGACTGTCATGAATGACCTTCTTTCCTCTCCAAATATTTTCACCTTGCTAAATTAGAGCAGATAAATTTTAAAATTAAGAAACATGGTACAGAATTTTTAGATTCATTGGCTGAAGACGTTGTAGGTTTTTAGCCTTACTTGATTGCTAACACTCAATTGAGAACTAACTGCTGCATGTATATGATGCTTGATACATTTATTGCTTGCTTGATTGTAGTTATTAATATACAATGATTTTTAATGTCATTTCAGTTGCATGCCAGTGCTTGTACATTGAAGCCCATGTATATCTTCGAATGAAGGCTGCACTATAAGCTTGATTGTAATCCACTGCATGTCTGTATATACATGAATATCCACTTCGTTAAATTAAGCTTAAGAGTTGAGTGCCCATAGAGAGTAATCCTTTATTGCTGAGAGGTAGATGGTGTGTATCCAGTGTGAGTTGCTAGTGAACTGATGAAAGTTGTGTCAACTCTGCTTCAAGTAGGACCTGTGACGTCATAGATCACATAGTACAAAAACAAACCAAAAAGGGCCTCATAAAACTGCAGCATAAAAACATATAAGCTACTATTGACATGTACTTCTACTGCACAACAACCAAGCATAGGCCTACACTTTACAATCAAGGTTACACTTCGCAATCAAGGTTACACTAAAATATCCGAGGTATAAAATGTTCATTTTCAACACAAGATCACAAATTAGGCAGTGGAGAAAAAGTGCTTTAAGGATATGAGATTACCTTCAAAAAGTCTTTCATGCTTGTTGAATATGCTGTCCTCATGGTATGTGTAAAACTTGTTGCCATATTCGATTTCATGGGCTTTGATGGCTTGCTCAGCCTCTTCTAACGATGAGGCAAGAACAAGTGGCATAATGCTTAAATGCACTGCAAAAAATATATTTGTTAGGCCCTTAGGCTCCTCGTAGAAGTTGACTTTTGTCAGCAATCATGTCATTCAGCTATCGAGCCTTCGATAACCTACCGACATGATTGCCGACTACAGGCACGGGAGGCCTGTAGGTAGGCCTATATAGAAGATGAAATGACGGATACAAAAAGTCAGTTATGGATACATGATGACCCACTGAGGTCTTCTTTTAAGGTTGAAGCAATATGAATATGCAGTGCATTTCAATTAATTTTTTAAGACAAATTGCAAACAGTAACCGACTCTGACTACTGAGGACTACTGATCACAGGCAGGCTCTCTAGTCCGAAAGTATAACTGCCCTGCATTGCAGGAGACTACAAAAATTTGATTTACTTTGCCTCTTCTCCTACACTTCTTGTGAGCCAAACAGATGAGATACAGCCTAGGCCTGGCAGTGCTACTGACAACGCACCATTGTAGTAACAAGTTCAAATAAAATTTGAGATACACAAATAAATGGTTGTTCCTTAGGTAGCTCCATACTGTCGTTGTTTCAAAAGGTACTACAGTTGAGACTTAGTAGTAATACAAAGTTAGTTGTTAAAAAAGTGTGTGCTTGTAGCAAATACAGTAAAGATAAAAAACTGATGTCTTCTGTTTTCTTCATTTTTACAATCAATGCCCAACGAGATGCTAATATTAATATTTACAGTGAAATTAAATAGAATCATTTTAGGCTCTCAGAATGGTAACAAAGTGGACAATCGTTTTAATGTGCCTTTTATTTGTTCAGAACATAATCGTAACTTTTCAATATTTCATGTAATACCTTACATGAAGTACAATGCCTAAAGTTACAATGCCTTACAAAAGTGTATTCATATTAAAAAAATATAAAACTATTTTTCAAGTATAACCGAATACAGAATAATTAATGGTGTATTTTTGAGAAAATTTTTTCCGCTTCGTGAGCATATTACCATTTATTCTTAACAGGAAAAAACTACAATAAACAGCTATGTAAGTACTTTATGTTATTTTGCTAAAAGAACTCATATTTGTAATTAAAATTTGCTTGAAAAAGATGCTTACATGATATTTTGTTAAACAAAAAGATAACTACTCGATTTCTCAACAACTAAACATTTGCAGTGGCTTAAAACGACTAACTGTGGCTCAGTACGGCTAACTTTAAAGCTTTTGTATTTCCGGATTAAGCTTCACCCCTACAAAACGACCCAGAAACTGACCAGGTTTTGAGCCACTGCCATTATACCTGACCAGCCTACGTAGGCGAGAGGAAATTAGCACCCCAAATGAGAACGCACGCGGGAGTTAGGAATAACGGGTTGTTGGGTTTACCCACTGAGTACGCTCATTATGGCGTTCTAAACTACGCAACTAAACTCGTACACTAAACTTGCATCTTCCCCATCTTGGAGAAAAGATTCTTTCAGCAAGCTTGAATCAGACACCTATCATACCATGAGCACTGACCACACATATCATTGTAAAAAACCAGCAGCCAGTCACCAAGAAGTGGGAGTATCAGAATGGGACAGCATTTGTAAAGTAAGGCATGACATTGATATGTGCAAAATTAGTATACCTGACTAGCACATAGAAACAAAGAACTACAAATTATACATAGTAGGCTATAGCTAACGCAGTTGCCCTTCCGAAACAAAAGCTACGACTCATGACTGGCATATCCTATGAACTAAGTATTACCATCTAATTATACATACTTCAACGGAACCAATGCTGATGTAAGAGTGAATAATTTAACCTTGAAAGACACACAGCATTGGATCCCTTATGGCTCAAATAAAGGTAAAGACAGCCTACCAGTTTCTAGGCACTGCCTCTGAGTGGTTGATTTTGGAATAAGAAATCTGCAGCTCCCAATCTCGTGAGCTCCAGGGACTTGAAGTTGGACAACACTCAGAGGTAGACGTACCGACGAGTCCTGCAACAAGTCGCAAGCCTAAGTAGTTTGGTGAGTTCATGTGCTCTCTAGTTGTCTATGATTTATAACCTGTAAATACTTATCATAACTAATTAACAGGATAATTAGATAGAGCAACATGAACTGAAAACAAGGCTCAAGCGACTGTCCTGTGTGGTCTGTCTGTCAGTCTGTCTGTCGGTCTGTCTTTGATCTTCAGTTAAGTCAGGGGAAGAGTAGAGCAGAGATATAATCATTTGATTTTTAATTTTGTATATAACCACATTGTATCAAAATCAATCTCAAACTACTTACTCTACTTGCACTTTGTGTTAACTAACTGAACACTGAACTAGATTTTGCTTGCTCATACCAAAGACAAGCCAAGGAAAACCTTTTCTCATACAATTGCTTCACAGAATAAATATCATATGCCTGCCAAGCATATTATATTATGAATCCGTCTTTTAAGTCAAGCCTACTCTGTCCAAATTACATGTGGCGCTTCGTAAATGAGCTCGTCTTTTAGAACGTACTTCGCTTTAATATGACACCTGGTTTGTCAAAATCCCCCAAAATTCATGCATTTCATTTGCCCCATTACATTATTTTCGGGGAGGTTGGTGGGCATTTGCCGCCAGCTACTCACTACATTGGTCAAACTAGTAATGACGAAGCAACTATATAGTGTATCTTTGCTATTAATCATGGTCTGAGTATGATTGTGATGTGTTCACCAATGAAGGTATTTGATGATACTTTTTGTTCTTAGAATATCCTACCTGAAGGTTTTGCCTACCACCTTCTAAAGCACGAGATGGTCCGAGTAACCTCCAAGACGACCTTTGTCTTCTCTGTAAAGTAACTAAAATCAAAATCCGATATCTTGGCTTAGAAGGCCTCGTTTCAGGCAAACAACAGATGGCGCACAAAGGAAATCAGGAAGCCTACAAAAAGACTCCTGTTTCGTGTAAGTTAGCACAAGTATAATAGGAATGGAAATAATCTAGTGTACAAGTATAATAGGAATGGAAATACTCTAGTGTTGTTAAACCAAGTTTATCACCAGCCTACAAAGTATAACTAGAAGTGCTGGTTGTGACTCAAGAACAGATTCAACCGTTTTCTAACCTCACCGCACTCGAAAGACACAAGACCCGAGTCCAACACACTATACAGTTGTGAAAGAAGAACCTCAAAGGCATTGGATTGGTGCAAGTATAGTATACACTGTCATGTTTGTACTCTGTGTATCTAATATATTACTTACCTTTTTCAGCTTAGAGCTGTTTGTCAGCATCAAACACAGTATCAAAACAAACATAGCTGCAAAAATAAGCAGAAGAGGAAGCGAAAATATTCCAACATTAAAAACACTGGATGTCCAGCCACGCTCACAATAAATTTAAAGCCAAAGGGAAACATGTAAGTTAGAATATAGCGAGTCTCTCTTAATTGCTTTAGGATTTATAAAATTTGAGGTAATGCCTGTATTTCAAACCAAAATCGGTTATCAAAATCAATCGGTAACATAACAATTAAATAAAACATTGTTACCCCTGATTCTATGCCTCTAAGAGAATTTTGTAACTTGTTAAGCGACTGTTGGACTGAATTCATCAGATTATTTAATAGAAAGAAATATTTTCTGTTTCAAGGGGATCTAGTAAAGCAGTGGTTAAGCTCAATTTGGCCCACAACCACCAAACAGCTTCTGCTGCTTCATATGGAAAGAATCGTGTCTCTGAAGAAACCACTAGAGCACTAGAACAGCTTTTTGTTGATGGACATTTTCCGACCTCAGCTTTAAGTCATTTGAAAATGACTGTTGAAGTGGATGTTGTCAAACTTGCGGACAGGTCAATCATCCCATCATCCAAGTTCTGCTCAAGGTATATAATTTGTGTGAAGGAAAGGCCAGTTGAACATTGTTTATACGCTCTGCGTACATTGTCTGACCCACAAATTATTTGGTAACTATTCAGATTGCTGGCAATTCTCATGTTTTGCTTTTTTAGACTTTATAACAAACTGAAAAAAGTCAAATATGGTGAATTTCAAAAGACAACCGCAGAGATGAGAGAGGCTCTACAAACAAAATTGGAGAATGAGGATGTCAAGTTTTTGACATGTCTAACAGAGAGCGGCCAAATGGTTGTCTCTCTGATAACTCCACTGATGGAGCGCTCACACAATTTAAGGTCAGCTTCTAAACATTACTTTGGCTTTACATAGGTATAGTCTATGTACAGCATGCACTTACTAGATAGGATATAGGATTTAGTGACCCCAACCACTGATTATATTCCTTTATTAATAGACATTCAGTGTCATTTATTGTTATTTATCATTTAAATGTGCCTTTATGTTCAAACTGGCAGTGAAAATAACATGCATGGCACATAATCTGTTGCAGAGAGTCTGCAAAGATAGTGTTTTTAAATGCTAGTGGTGGAATGGACGGTCGCTAGACCCGCCGCTTTTTACTTCTGACCCATTGCCATGGAGGAGTTGTCTAACCCACTGCCACGGAGGAGTTGTCTAACCTACCGCCATGGAGGAGTTGTTGTCCCTTTAGGTATGAATAAAATTTAAACACAATGTAATTCTTCATTCACTAATAACAAACTGATTTGATGTTATTGTTCAAGACAATGCATGCTATAGTTGCAAAAAGCCATGAAGGATTTGAAATGCTAGAACATCGAAAAACCCAAACTAAACATTGTGATTTTATTGCAGGTGCATTTCTGACCACAAGTAAAAGTGAAGATGCCATCACCATGGGGTTAGACCAGATCAAACAGCTTGCTGACAGGTCTGGCTTCTATAACAGAGGTTTGTCATTATTATTTTTTTAAAGATAATTCATCTGAAACTATAATTCATTGAATGTTGGTACCCAAGAAAACAATGTAGGCTGAGAGACAGATGAAAAAAATCTCCACTCTGCTTAGTGGTTAATGAGTGAACTTGGTAGTATCTAGAACAATGCATTTCACAAATCACATAAAAACTTCTCTTGGCAATCAGCGTTTTGGTGACAAGGAACCCATCTCTGCCCTTCTTCTTGTTTGGCATGATCAACACCCATCGTTCAACAGTTTTAGGCCTAGTTGGACCAAGGTTGTTTATGGTTGATGACTCAAAGGCAGAACATGCGGCCATTAACACCGTTTTTCCAGAAAGTCGAGTGCTGCTTTGCACATTCCACATACAGCAAGTGGTGTGAAGATGGCTGTGGAACAGCCACAACAAGATCTACCTGAGAGATCGTAACACATGCATGGGACTGTTTCGTAGGCCTCTCTATAGCGATAGTGAATCTGAATACATGAAAATGTAAGTATAATTTCTAATGCTATGTATTTGATATTTCCATTATTCAAAAAGCAATTTTCATATACTTACTGATATTTTGGAGTAAGAGTACTAAATGGAGCAGCAATGATTACTCTGTATGGTTAATGAAAATAATAAAAGCAGAATAACAATACCAATCTTTGGTGTTGTTATGTAGAGGTTACAGTGTTTATTTGGTGTAATTTTAGCCTAACTATCATTCCCCAAACCCCAAAGGGAGGGTTGATGACTAATAGTTAGGCTAGGTGTAATTCTTTGTAATTTATCTGGCATACTTTAAATGTATATTTGATGATTTGAAAAGCAGCCATTTACAGCTTCCTTAATGATTTATAGCCATAAGAGTGACCATTCGTGTCTGATATTCGTGTCTGGCAAAATATCCAAATTATGCCAATTATCTTGGCGTGTTACATGGCAGGCCAAGTCTTTGGGCTTTGTGCTTCCGCCAGAACAGTCTCACAAGAGGTGGCTATTAAAATAAGCTTGTTGCATGCAATTCACTGTTCACTGTTCCTTGCTTCTGCTCTTCACCTTCTTAGCTTTTTAGGTGTATACATGGGTTATGGTCAATTGAATGTGGTGTTGCATTGCATGTCATACATATAGTGTATACCACAAAGTTCAATGCTTGGCATGAGTCTGCAATTGATATTACATGTATGTATGAGAAGAAACTGTATGAAATGTTAATGTCCTTTCATTTGTCTAGTTTATACTCATTAATACGTCTAGTTTATACTCATAAGCCTGAATTGTATGGCCTTATAACTTTATTATATATTGCCTCTTGTATGATTTTATGCAGGCCTGTGCTGCCAAATTATTACTTTTATACTTAACATCTATGTTCGATCTGTAAGGTAACAACACCAACAATTTTGTGGAGGCAGCATTCAGACTTCTCAAGGACACAGTTCTTCATCAAGCTAGAGCGTTTAACTGTGTCAATTTGACTGAGTATCTGATCACAAAATTTGAGATATCAATTTGTAACAGACTTCTTGATATTGCCCATGGCAGGACAGAGCTGAGACACAGAAGGAAATGACCTGCAACTTCCTCAGCAATAATAAAGCATGTGAGTAGCAAGTGGTACATGAGGTAGATTAGTTCAATTTCTGTTATTGAACATAACTTTAGAGTAGGGTAAGTTGATTTATATGGGAGATGTCTTGTGTCAGATTTCTTGATATTGCCATTAAGCGTTCCTCAAGTATAGTAAGTTCTGCTGCAACAATGACCTTACGGTTTTTTATGTATATATAACTTACTTGGTCTTTGCAGAAGGTGGTTGACCAGTATGAGGTTGTCATAGGGAAGACCAAGAGACTCGTCCAAGCTGACCTAAGTCTGTGTAGCTGCACTCATGGCAACACAGGAAACCTCTGTAAGCACCTGTGGGCTGTGATGGAGAGTGCATTTGAACGTGGACCAAATGAACACCACTATAAGCCACTCCAGCACCAAAGGGAGGATTTGTTTTGGCTTTCAACAGGTGATACCACAGGACTAATTACTGTTTAAAATGATAACAAGTCAACTAGTTTGCTTAGCCTTGTTAGATGTAAAGTTTGACTATTCACAGTGAACTCTCATAAAACATCCTAAACTATTTTACAGGTCAGAAAGCACAGAAAGGCTGGTTGGGGCCGCTCCACCATAATACTTTTATAAATAATAAAACAATTAATACAGAAGGAGAAGTAGAAGAACATCTTGAATATGAAGAGATTGTTAGAAGGTACTGGCCTAGTATTAACCATCAACGCTTCGTAAAATGGAGTGGTCATGTATGACTAACAAAAGTCAGCCATAAAGCTTACTATTACTAAAGATTGGAACTTTTTGAGACCAAGAATTCATTCGAACCACTTGCAGTATGAAAGTATAACTAATCTTTTTCAACTAGAACCTACTTGTGTTATACAATATAAAGTTTGATCGTATGTGGGTATGATTACTCAAACACTAAAATTCATTAGGTGGCTTGATATATTACATTTGTGAACAATTGTTTTGTTTTTATCATTTTAGCGAGAACAGTTATTCAGAAGTGGAAGTGATACTAAAGATTTCTGAACTACAGCGCCAGAAATGGTAGGCCACGAGACAAGGCACATGATCATCATATTCATACATGTTTTTCATTTATAAGCTATTTTGTCACACATGCCTGTTATGACATGTCAGCAATCATCATGGCATAACATACCTGATGGTTATTATTTGCCACTGTAGTGATATGATAAAATCACGTCAGAAGCCCCTTGTCCTATGTTCTCTGTTCAACAAACTTACCACCTTCTGCTTCTCGCTTCATTACTCCAGTGGTGTGTTTACTCTCCTGGTCAGTTTATTCAGTAATAATTTCTGCTTCTCAAATGATTGTACATTTTATGATTCATGCAAGAGTACATACTCTGTGTGAACAATGATGATTCAATAGTTAAAAGACAAGATTACATAACACTGGGAGATATTACTGTTTATAATAGGCACATCATGTACATCTATTGAGTTTTTTTAAGGCAAGCAGCTATTGATACATTCCACAAGGAGATGTCAGATAAACTCGAAAACTACTATGAGGCGGCTATGTATGGTCCGGCCTTTGAGACCGGTGGAAGTCAAACGGTAGAAGTCGACTTCCATCAAACGGTGGAAGTCCCGTACAGTCCCGAAGTTCCGTTGTCTTTAGGAGAAGGATACAGTTTTACGCAAAAGAGGTGAATTTTAGGGTGAATTGGCAGGGTGTAGTATTACCATAGTTTAGGTAACAAGTCAGTCAGTTATACATTAATGTACAAGCATGCCTCACATGGTATTCAATATTGATAGCTGTTTGATACATGCCTAACTATTAGACCCACCCCCCTCCCTAGCGGTTTTGGGACTAATAGTTTAGCTGGTGTCAGACACTCCTCATCGGATATTCTGGATGAATTTTTGTGATTAATCGAGGTATCATCAGATTTATACCATGTAAGACATAACACAAAACATATTTCACATGAAAAAGAACAAATATCATAATAATTACAGGACTAAAATTGTAGTGCAACCTTCAGCAGTGGCCAGAAGAAAAAGGCCACTCGGCACATCAACGAGCCAACGTAGAGGTTTCTGTAGGATGGCTGCTGAACATGCCTATGGGAAGGAAACCAAGAAGAACCACCCTGCCCCACACAGTTTATCATTTTGTGTGGAAAGAACCATTTCTTTAGGCAAAACTCACTCCAAGAAATGATACCGGTATGTTTATAGGTATAGAATAGTCCATGGCTGTGACTTGCGCTTTTAATTAACTGTACACACCAGAATTTATAAATGATGGTGTCTTATGAATGATAATGGTTTCTTGTTTACACGTCCAAAGCTCTGTGAGAATGTCAGCAGACCATGCATTTTTATTAACGAACGTTCGATCCACATTTTTGAATGGAACATAAGTGTAAAATATTATAAATCTAAAAAACCATTTCGTTAAATCTTTTATCATTCAATCAATTTTATTGATCAGTTTTAGGAATTACCTTTCATTATTGTTGATAAGATGCTTGTGAGTACATCTCAAGTCTCATTTGTTAGTCTCAATGGCCAGCACTTACTTTTGGATACTTTCTGTTAGTAACACTTTTTTTGTTATTATTGTAGTAAATCTTATGACACACTGAATGATGATCAGTTGCCAGTGGCTCAAGAAGATATCATTGCTACATCAGAAAATGCTCCAGCATCTCCCATATATGACATGAAAGCTCACCCCTTTGCATTATTTTGTTTTATTATTTTTGGTGTGTTAGGTGTGAGACTTCATTATCGTACAGTCTGAATAGCATCTTACTGAGTATTTCCAAATAAAGTTTTTATATATTAAAACTTATTGAAAGAATACAATGAACATTCTGGATATACATTTTAAGTGTTTTCAAACTTAATCTCACATTTTATCCCCTAATCCGCCACATCATAAAGCGGACATGATTCCTGGATGAGCCACAAACATGAGTCTTTTTAATGGTTAGCACCAGACATTGTTAGTCAAACTCAACTAATTTATGCTGTAGCAATAGTGAGGATTATGACGCTTTTGGATTTGTAAAAAGATATAAAGACACAGCCTGGCCAATTGTCCTATTTATATTTATTGATACAGCTTGATGATAAAACTGAGCCTCTTGATGCAAAAGTTGATGCCTGCATTTGCGCCAAGAATTGTCTATATAGGTCACAGCTGACTTGATTTGATCAAGAATTATTGATTTGATATTGTTACTTACTATTACAACTGATCTATTTCAAAAGTCACATGATGAAATGCGGATGTGTAAGTGAGTTGTGGCATGTAAAAATTCTGCATCAGTTGTACAGCAGCAGTGCTATTCATCACAGTAAATAGATCCTTATTAGATCAGCCAAACCAAAGGCGTTTTTGTAGCTTACCACCCAAAGTGAGAGTATAAGTTCACTCCATTCAATGGTACACACAAAAACTGAGTTAACTTTTGTTCTTGGCGTTGAGAAAAAATATGATCAGCTCCCAAAATTTACATAATCTGCAGCGACATTGCATTTTTCTATAAACAACTGCTCAGTCATGAACTGGAGTTTGGAAGACAGTGCAAAATATCAACAAAGCTACTTCCTTGTTTTGATCAGAGCCGTATAGTTTCACAGAGTTTCGTGGCCAGCGGAAGCGTTTATGGAAGCTCTATTTTTATATAAGTTATAATTGAGGCGCCGCAACATTAACCAACAAATATTACTCTCATTGGCAGTTGCTTTAAAGTTGATTGTTGTATGATACACCATTTGAAAGAGAACAAAATTTTCCATAATAAGCTACAACTGCTTTTGTAAAGAAATAAAATAAATGCAAAAAAGTGTGATGTTCAGAGCAAGGTAAAAAATATTCCATCAGAGATCAGTACGTATGTCGAACGGGTTTGTTTGGAAACAACATCGTTGTTTCCGGTTCTTGATGCAGGACTTTGATGCTATACGGCTTTGGTTGTGATAACGTCATATATCGCGGTACAATCGCTCCTTCTTGACTTCTCTCACGAGAGTTTTTGGGACGCTAATATCCTCTCGCGAGCTGTAGCAGATTGCGGAACATAGGGCCTTCGGAACATAGGGGCTTCGGAACATAGGGCCTTCGGAACATAGGGCTGTCCCCATATAATTCAGTGAGTATACATAATTCAGTGGTTTCGAGGTTTCATACCGCCACCGCGATTCCTTGTTAACCATTTATAATCCTGTACTTATGGGAACAATATTTTACCTGACTCATCTGCAAACAAATGATGGATGATGTTATAGACCAATTTTGTACAATCACTGGTAATTTGCTAGTTTGCATATATTGGAACTTCCTGTCAGTTTTCGAGTTGTCAATTATATTTTTCGTTCGTCATTTTTATGCACGCATTCTCTTGGGCATCTAAGTTTCTCAGTAAATTGGTGAATATCTCTTAGGAGAATACTAGCTAGGTACATTCATATTCTAGAGCCAGCTTAAGCGTAATAGCTATATTATAGAAAAAGATGTAGGCGTAATCAAAAAAGTTATGTTTACTTAAACAAACATTTTTGAATTACGCTATCATGCGTGTTTAGGGAGAAATGTTATGCATAACTAATCCGAATCCACAAACATTAGTGTTGAATTTGCTTTGTCATCTTAGGTTATTTTTATTATGTTCAATTTGTGCACTTTGCTTAGCTTGGGTGAACTAATTAGATTATTACTGGTTCAGGTACTCGGGAAGGTGTTAAGCTGTTGTAGGTAATACTGATATTTACCAGTAAGAGTTGCGATACGTCAGACAATTCTATAAGTCGAACAATTAAAATACACGACTAAAAACAAGTTGAAACGATAATATTGATGACAAGAGATTAAAATAGCCAATAAAAGTTACACCCTTAGTCGAACGGCCGCATGCTTGTTGCTCGGTCCTGTAAGGCTGCGAGTCTCGACAGTCAAATGAGAGTCATAATAGTCTTTAGATATATGTAGAGGCGTGGCATTTAAGAAAGTGAAGCAGAAGAGGCTCATCTGATGATGGAAAAGGTGGCTCCATAGGCAGGGTCAGTAGAGGTTCTGCAGGTGCAAGAGGAGCCTGATAGAGGCTTCACAGACAGAAGGGAGAGAGAGGCACCAAAGACAGAGGAGAGAGTAACTCCACAGGCACAGGAAATTGCCTCAGCAGGCAGGAGGAAAGAGGGAGCCTCAGCGGCCCCTTAGGAGAGAGACTGAGTCATTGGAGCTGTTCTCTTTTATAGAAGTCTCTATTAACCTGTGAGAAAGTGTTTAGGCGCTCAAGTGTTTAGGTGCTCAGGTTCTGTTCTTTATGTTGCAGAGGGTTAGCAATCGGGTGGATTTGTCTTAAGTACATCTTACGGGAGTGTAATGGTTGGAAAGGATTAACTCCAATAGTTTTGGTCGTGTCTGGTAGATGTCTAATTTCTTTACAATGGTTTTCTGGCACATAAGTTGATGTTCTTTTCCTCACGGTTTACTTCCACTGGAGGTTTCTAATCTGCTTTTAGATGGGTATATGATGACTGTTTTTCCTGATGGTCTTCTGATGTACCAGGTGTTCTTTGCTCATTGTAATATTTCGCATCACTCAGGTGTTTAGGCATTTCTCCATTATGCTATCTGCTTTTGCTATTACTTCCATATGACAATGCTACACAAATGCGTTAGTCTCTTTAAAATTCATGTCTGCTGCTGTTGAATTTTAAAAGCATTAAATTTTAATTAGGTTTTTTCCTGGGTGAACTGAGCAGTTTAATGAAGTTGACATAATTCGCATATATCGATTCGAGACGTCTGCTAGCATTCGCCCATCTATTACTTAAATAAGATCATTTTCATTGGCAAGTAGCTCTATAGAATTTTTTGTGTTTTACAAACGGGTAAGATTCACTTGTACACCTTACCCATTACTCCGTGTTATCCTTTAACATTATACTAATTGACACAACTTAACTAGGGGAGATGGGGGCATATTGGGACATAGGACATATTGACACTTCACAATATTTGTTATTTGTCTTCTCTCGGTAGCAGTAATTTTTAGTCAGGTTATAGGAAATGACATCATTGGGCAGCCATATTGAAATCAAGAGCCAGAGACAAAAAGCTACAATTTGGTAAGTGAAAACTTTTTTTGAGATATAAAAGTAAATTAGAACCTTATACTGGATATTGTGCTCAGTAAAAATGACCAGGTACAAAGCTTAGATTTTTAAATAGAGAATAATTTAATGGTTAAGGTCTAAGTGGCTTGTATCAGACAATGTTAAAAGTTGAGAAATTTTTGTCACACAACTTTTTTGTGGTAGGTGTGCCCACGGGGCATATTGGGACAACATAGATGGGGCATATTGGGACATGTCCCAATATGCCCCATATGCTGTTAGCACGCCTACATATTAGTTGTTTTTACAGATCATGGTTCGCAACAGAGCCCCTACAAAGAGAAACAGACCAGATGATACTCATATCCATGACGCTGTCCAATCAGTTATAAATAAAACACTAACTCTGAGAATGGCTGCGGAGTCTGTGGGTATGACTAAATCCACCCTGGCCCGTGCTGTGGACAAGGCAAGAAAAGCTCAAGAATGTGGTGACACTGTAGCTACGTTTCAACCAAGGCATGGACAACCTCGCATTTTCAGTGACCGTGAAGAAAGCCTATTGGTGGACTACATTATCAAAGCTTCCAAACTGCATTCTGGACTGACCAAGAAGATGGTTAGAGAATTCGCTCACGAATATGCATGCCATTTAAATAGAAAGCAACCAGAAAATTGGAAAAGAGATAACATGGCTGGTGCTGACTGGATATATGGATTTTTAAAACGACACCCTAGAATCTCTGTGAGAACACCAGAAGCGACAAGTTTGACTCGTGCGACCAGCTTTAACAAAACTAATGTCCAAATGTTCTTTAACAATCTCGAAGAGGTTATGAAACGATACAAACTTTCTCCAAGATATATATATATATAACATGGACGAAACAGCCCTCACAACTGTCCACAAGCCCGAGAAGATTCTTGCACAGAAAAACATTAAGCAAGTAGGACTTTCAACTTCAGCAGAGAGAGGAACTCTTGTGACCCTAGTAGGTTGTATCAATGCACAAGGTGGGTCGATTCCTCCATTTATGATTTGGCCAAGAGTGCACTTTAAAGAGTCGATGTTAAATGGGACACCACCTGAGTCTGCAGGTACAGCACACCCGACTGGCTGGATGAACCAGGATATATTCCTGCAGTGGCTAGCTCATTTTGTTAACTGCACTCGGTGTTCTAAGGAAAAACCTGTTTTGCTGTTAATGGACAACCACATAAGCCACATCTCCATTGCTGTGATCAACTATGCTAAAGAGAATGGAGTGATATTGTTAACTTTCCCTCCTCACTGCAGCCACAAACTACAGCCTTTAGATAGGAGTGTATATGGGCCATTGAAGAAGTATTATAATGGGAGTTGCAGTAGATGGATGATAAATCACCCAGGACGTACCATATCAATTCATGATATAGGTAGTCTTATTGGTGATGCATATCCAAAGGCATTTACACCCTCCAACATCACATCTGGATTTCGTGTAACTGGTATATCCCCATACAATTCTGATGTGTTTGGGGAGGATGAATTTCTTCCATCCAGTGTCACTGACCGACCCTTAGCAAATGAAGCCTTCAGTCCTCGTCATTCACCTGGTGCTCTACCGAATAGCTCTTATGAAGATTGCCATCAACTCTCTACATGTGCATCTACTAGCTCTGTTGTAGCAAATGAAAAGACATGCACCCCACATGAACTTAGACCATTTAAAAAAGCACCCCCACGTAAGCTAGGTCAAGCTAGAAAGAGAGCCAAATCTGAGATTTTAACCAATACTCCTGTAAAGGAAAGAATTGAGACAGAATACACTGCTAGAAAAAAGCTATCCAAGAAACGAAAACCATACCAGATTATTCATGAAGAGTCCTCTGTCAGTGAGGATGAAGAGGCACTAGTCAAAAAGCTGGCAGAAGAAAGCTCAGGCGATGAGCTGCAACTCGCAGATGAGAGTGACATGGAACCCACGGATAGCATCAAGCCTGGTGACTATGTTTTAGTCAAGTTTGAAAGAAAGAAAGATGTTAGGCCTAAACACTTTGCTGGTCTAGTCACTAGCACTGATGACTCTATCATTACAGTGTCATTCTTTAAAACAGTCCAGGGCAGTACTAATGTGACATTCATTAAGGCTGAGGTAGACGATATTGCAGATGTTGACAAGTGTGATATTGTCATGGTGCTCCCCTCTCCCAATATTACTGGTGGCACTAGCAGACTATCAGAACGAATGTTATTTGCTGTGGATCTGACTAAGTTTTTTATGAACTAACCTCATGTAAGCAGTTCACATAGATATGGTTTGGGTTTTATGCAAAATATATAGTCATTAATTATCATGATGCGACCCCATTGTTTTTGTATAGTCCCAAATTGCCCCGACCTTTGTCCCAATACGCCCCACCATTGGGGCGTATTAGGACAGGTGACACATTTTTTTCAAACGCTTGTTGCACATTCTCTGTTCAAACAACAATGTTTTTAATTGTCTACAAGATAAAGCACATGTTATTATAACCTATTGCAGCATCAAATCCAGCCGAAGTAAAATTCTCTCTTTTTGCAGTCATAAAATTAAGAAAGTGTCCCAATATGCCCCCATCTCCCCCTACTTCTCAAGCTGATACGCTATTAATTAGTATTAGAAAAATATGTTTCCAATGAATTGGCATTTTTGACATCTGATGCTCAGTTTTTTGTGAGGCATATATTGGGAGCATTTAACTTTTATGTAGGAACAGCTGACCCGGAGGTGGCCAAAAATTACCTTGAGGCCTGCAAGGGAAACCTAAACAGCGCCATATCCATGCACATAGATAGCTCAGTGGTAGATTCCATAGGCCCAAGGTGAGCCACTCAGTCTACACATAGATAGCGCAGAGGTAGATTCCATAGGCCCAAGGTGAGCCACTCAATCTACACATAGATAGCTCAGAGGTAGATTCTATAGGCACAAAGTGAGCCACTCAGTCTACTCATAGATAGCTCAGAGGTAGATTCCATAGGCCCAAGGTGAGCCACTCAGTCTACACATAGATAGCTCAGAGGTAGATTCCATAGGCCCAAGGTGAGCCACTCAGTCTACACATAGACAGCTCAGAGGTAGATTCCATAGGCCCAAAGTAACTCCAGTCTAACTCTAGGTAAGGTAGTGTAACTCATCTAACCCGCAATGGATTTTGTTGTGCACAGGTTCAATAATTTTACGTGTATCAGAATTTGGAACCCTTGTTGCAATGGTCTTAGTCTGAATTTCTCCTTCATTGAGTAATATAACAGAAGTTCCAATACGCCATTAGCGTCATAACGGCTTTAATATCTCTATTGATAACCTGCACCTGACCATGTTTATACCAGATCTTCGGAAGGAACATCAACTGATCTTGATGCAGTCCGTGCACCTATACCGCAAAAACAGGAAATTCTTGTTGAGCATGATGGGTACCTGCTTGCCAATCAACGCAAACGGAAGAGGACTTCCAATCCTAATTCAGTTTTTGACAAATTCAGAGATTTTCAAGCAGAAGCTAGTGAGTTTTACTATAGAATTTTTTCCATAAATGTTAATTCTATTTAAAAACTATAACTGTGGTGAGACTTTATGTAAACTGTTGACCTCAGCTCATCTTTGCCCTCCTACATATATTTGTTTCCTATCTTTCTTGATCCATTAGTTTTGCTATTCTTGCCATATGCTTGCCATATGCTTGCAACATGCTTGCCATATGCTTGCCACATGCATGCCACATGCTTGCCATATGCTTGCCATTTGCTTGCTATATGCTTGCCATATGCTTGCCACATGCTAGCCGTATGCTTGCCGTATGCTTGCCATATGCTTGCCACGTGCTTGCCATATGCTTGCCTTATGCTTGCCATATGCTTGCCATATGCTTGCCATATGCTTGCCACATGCTTGCCATATGCTTGCCATATGCTTGCCATATTCTTGCCACATGCTTGCCACATGCTTGCCACATGCTTGCCATATCATTTCAAAACTCAAATAAAATGAAGCTATTATTTATGTTTTCATTACTGTTGAAGAGTTGTTGGTTGATCTTAGAACTTACTGTATTTAAGCTGTATAGTATACCTACAAAGGAAGGATTTTACAGCTATTTTAGGATATGTTGATTGTAAAACAAGTATGGGAAGTTGATCATTTGTTTTTACTTTTATTAGATTATAGAATTATCAGATACTTTTGGATATTTAGTAGGTAACAAATAGCATGCTTGCAATGGCATATTTAGTAGGTAACCAATACCAATGCATTGCTTTGTCAAAATTTTAATGTCACTTTAGATGAAATAGCAATAACATTTTGTAATATATAACTGTCTATGTTATTATCTGAGGAAATGTTATAATAGTAGATTGTACATCAGCAGGAAACACTATTCATTATGTTGTTTTTAGGGGAACAGGAAAGTTTGCTGAAGAATGGAGCAAATCAGGTGGCACTACCTGCCCATCTTATTAGACTTGAAGATCTGTTTAGACCGCCTCTTGATATTATCTATCATGGATCTCTTATCTCTGTGAGTTGATATAATCTATCATGGATCACACATCTCCGTGAGTTGATATTATCTATCATGGATCACACATCTCCGTGAGTTGATATTATCTATCATTGTTCACACATCTCCGTGAGTTGATATTATCTATCATGGATCACACATCTCCGTGAGTTGATATTATCTATCATGGATCACACATCTCCGTGAGTTGATACTATCTATCATGGATCACACATCTCCGTGAGTTGATATTATCTATCATGTATCACACATCTCCGTGAGTTGATATTATCTATCATGTATCACACATCTCCGTGAGTTGATATTATCTATTATGTATCACACATCTCTGTGAGTTGATATTATCTATCATGTATCACACATCTCCGTGAGTTGATATTATCTATTATGTATCACACATATCCGTGAGTTGATATCATCTATCATGGATCACACATCTCTGTGAGTTGATATTATTTATCATGGATCACACATCTCCGTGAGTTGATATTATCTATCATGTATCACACATCTCCGTGAGTTGATATTATCTATCACGGTTCACACATCTCCGTGAGTTGATATCATTTATCATGGATCACACATCTCTGTGAGTTGATATCATCTATCATGGATCACACATCTCCGTGAGTTGATATCATCTATCATGTATCACACATCTCCGTGAGTTGATATTATCTATCACGGTTCACACATCTCCGTGAGTTGATATCATCCATCATGGATCACTCATCTCCGTGAGTTGATATCATCTATCATGTATCACACATTTCCGTGAGTTGATATTATCTATCATGGATCACACATCTCTGTGAGTTGATATTATCTATCATGGATCACACATCTCCGTGAGTTGATATTATCTATCATGGATCACACATCTCTGTGAGTTGATATTATCTATCATGGTTCACACATCTCCGTGAGTTGATATCATCTATCATGGATCACACATCTCCGTGAGTTGATATTATCTATCATGGATCACACATCTCTGTGAGTTGATATTATCTATCATGTATCACACATCTCCGTGAGTTGATATTATCTATCATGTATCACACATCTCCGTGAGTTGATATTATCTATCATGTATCACACATCTCCGTGAGTTGATATTATCTATTATGTATCACACATCTCCGTGAGTTGATATTATCTATCACGTATCACACATCTCCGTGAGTTGATATTATCTATTATGTATCACACATCTCCGTGAGTTGATATTATCTATCATGTATCACACATCTCCGTGAGTTGATATTATCTATTATGTATCACACATCTCCGTGAGTTGATATCATCTATCATGGATCACACATCTCTGTGAGTTGATATTATCTATCATGGATCACACATCTCCGTGAGTTGATATTATCTATCATGGTTCACACATCTCCGTGAGTTGATATCATCTATCATGGATCACACATCTCCGTGAGTTGATATCATCTATCATGTATCACACATCTCCGTGAGTTGATATTATCTATTATGTATCACACATCTCCGTGAGTTGATATTATCTATCATGTATCACACATCTCCGTGAGTTGATATTATCTATTATGTATCACACATATCCGTGAGTTGATATCATCTATCATGGATCACACATCTCTGTGAGTTGATATTATCTATCATGGATCACACATCTCCGTGAGTTGATATTATCTATCATGGTTCACACATCTCCGTGAGTTGATATCATCTATCATAGATCACACATCTCCGTGAGTTGATATCACCTATCATGTATCACACATCTCTGTGAGTTGATATTATCTATCATGTATCACACATCTCCGTGAGTTGATATTATCTATCATGTATCACACATCTCCGTGAGTTGATATTATCTATCATGGATCACTCATCTCCGTGAGTTGATATTATCTATCATGGATCACACATCTCTGTGAGTTGATATTATCTATCATGTATCACACATCTCCGTGAGTTGATATTATCTATCATGTATCACACATCTCCGTGAGTTGATATTATCTATCATGGTTCACACATCTCCGTGAGTTGATATTATCTATAATGTATCACACATCTCCGTGAGTTGATATCATCCATCATGGATCACTCATCTCCGTGAGTTGATATCATCTATCATGTATCACACATCTCCGTGAGTTGATATTATCTATCATGGATCACACATCTCTGTGAGTTGATATTATCTATCATGTATCACACATCTCCGTGAGTTGATATTATCTATTATGTATCACACATCTCCGTGAGTTGATATTATCTATTATGTATCACACATCTCTGTGAGTTGATATTATCTATCATGTATCACACATCTCCGTGAGTTGATATCTATTATGTATCACACATATCCGTGAGTTGATATCATCTATCATGGATCACACATCTCTGTGAGTTGATATTATTTATCATGGATCACACATCTCCGTGAGTTGATATTATCTATCATGTATCACACATCTCCGTGAGTTGATATTATCTATCACGGTTCACACATCTCCGTGAGTTGATATCATTTATCATGGATCACACATCTCTGTGAGTTGATATCATCTATCATGGATCACACATCTCCGTGAGTTGATATTATCTATCATGTATCACACATCTCCGTGAGTTGATATTATCTATCACGGTTCACACATCTCCGTGAGTTGATATCATCCATCATGGATCACTCATCTCCGTGAGTTGATATCATCTATCATGTATCACACATCTCCGTGAGTTGATATTATCTATCATGGATCACACATCTCTGTGAGTTGATATTATCTATCATGAATCACTCATCTCCGTGAGTTGATATCATCTATCATGAATCACTCATCTCTATGAGTTACTATTATTTATAATGAATCACTCATCTCTTGAGTCTGATATTAGGTACAGGTCATATTTAAATTAAGATGTCTTTCACAAAAAGTTCCACCGATCGCGTTTTCGAGTTATTATAACCAATTCAAATTCATTTTCAGTGAGCAAACTCACTGCAGTTTAACCGTAAATCTCATGTACCACTGAGCAAAGAGATAATCTTTGACACGCTTGTGGGATTTGGGAGCTTCTAGTTGACCTTGGTTGATCTGATTGCTGTAGGCACAGGCCAAAGGAAAAGCGGAGAAGAAATGGGTGCTGGTAAACGTGCAAAATACTACTGAGTTTTCTTGTCAGGTCCTAAATCGGGACATCTGGAAGAATTTGTCCATTCGTGAGATTGTAACCAATCACTTTATTCTCTGGCAGGTATTTTGTGGTGATGCATTTAGTTGTTTCCCAAAACACACTTTTAAGGCTGGTTCACACTATATCGCAGTATTTCGGCCTTGATGCCACAATACTTTGGCAATCGTCGATGATAACAATGTTCCTATTATCACAAACCCATCCCCGTTTGTATCAGGAAATACTCCATGACATTTATCTTTTTAAACTTTCGCGAAGAAACCTCTTTGTATGCGGTAATCAAAAACTAGTCCCGCAGCGACTATCATAAACAAATATGAATAGATCACGGTATCCCCGACCGTGAATTGCCATCGCCGGAATGGTTATCATTTAAAAGGCGATTGTCGATGCTCGGCGAAGCATCGGGAAAGTTTGACCGCTACAAACTTTTTCGACGTGTCCACGATGCTTAGTCGATGACATCAATTCACGGTTCACATAATCGACGACCAACGCCGAAATGACAACGCCGAGATACGGCAATATAATGTGAACTAGCCTCAAGGTTGCTAGTCATAATGTAGAGTTTTTTGTAACACTTTCATTAGTTCATACCTCAGTTATTAAATGTTTTTTTACTCGTTGAGATTATTTTTTTTGGTGCTGCAGGGTTTTTATTTAAATGCATATATTAAATTTTTTATGAAACTTCTCAGTTGTACATGTCATCTTTATTCTGTTATACACTTGTATTATTATTATTATTCTATTATATGTTCATTCTCTTATATTATTAGATTAGTTTACACAGAAGTTTAGTAGATCTCATCAGGATGTATCGGTATTTATCATTTGCGATTGTTTTCGATGTTTGAGGTGATCCGACTGTCAGGATGTTTCCCTAATGATAGAAAATACCGATACTTTTCTTATAAGCTCATCTTTAAAACGCCATAAAAGTATTATATTATTCTGTAATAGCTGTGCTACCCGGCATTGCCCGGGTAATAAAATTTTTTTTGGACAGAAAATGGATTTGTATTTAACATATAATATAACATTTGTCATTCTAACTTTCAAACTACATATCATGAGAAAAGTGTTTTGCGTAATTGAAGTAAATTTAGAGAGAAAATAAAAACAACTGTAAAGGTTGTTAAGACTTTGTCAAACAACTTTTAAACTTCATATCATGAGAAAAATGTTTCGTGCAGGTCAAATAAATTTGAAAAAATAAAACGGCTATAAAAAGGTTAAGATGTAAATGTGAAATTATTAGCCAGTAATCGCTAAATTAAGTCTGTTTTGCAACGATTACAATACAAGATGATTCTGTAATGATACAATTAAAACGAACTGAGAAAACAAAATAAAAATCCTGAATATGTAGAATTAATAACAATTCTTGCATAGAAGTGTGTCTATAAAAAAGTTACTGTTCCACCAGAAGCTATCCATCAAAACTTTGAATTCGGCGATACTGGTACCTTTCGACATTAGTACAAATGTAAAAATGAAATATTGTACTGTCTTTCTGTTAATGGAACGGTGAGAGAATGTAGAGGCTTTTTCCACGATGAGGATATAATTGTCTGCGTGATAAGAGTTGACCTTGACCCCAGATATAGTAATCGAACCTTATAAAAAATATTTCTTAACAGGGGCATCGTAACGCGTCGCTGCATCGGTAAAATCGTCAGCGTGCACTATAGCTATAGCTGGAGTGACAGACAGATCCACGTGCATATACTTTGGGAAATATATATATAGATTATTAGTTTACCATTCTATACCCTAAATGCACTCTTTAAATTGGTTTCAACTTAGTTACAAAATAACTGCTATGAACAGCTTTCATTGTTTGTTCATAGGTAATCAGACACGCTGATTCCAATTTTCTACTCAAAATAAAGATTGGCTCCATTTTTGTTTTTAAAGGCTTTTGTACAGTAGTACAGGTGTCGCAATCTGCACAACAAGCCCCGCTCATAAATATGTGACATAAGCTAGCTTGTTAGGCACGGAAGTTGGGGATGTTAAGTCCGATCTAAAATTATAGAGATGGGTGTCTTAAAATTCGTTATTCTCTGAATTCAGCCCTCAAAATAATCTCAGTCTTTTCTGAAAGAGAGATAAGCTATTTAACATTGCTTGTAGCTTGTTACAGGATGTTTAATCGGCTGAACGCCGAGAAAAATGCTCAAAAAGTGCGATAACAATGCTAGCTTGTGATAAAATCGATATGGTTTAAATGATGAAGTGAGGTACAGTACTTTTCGGACTATTAGCTGCTACTTTTTTTTGACGAATTGAGCCATGCGGCTTATATAAGGGTGCGGCTATTCTGTGGTTTTTTCTTTCACCGCTAGGGCGCATTAACCAGAATTTTTGGGTAGTGCGCCTCTAGCGGTGAGAGAAAATATGAAACGATGCCTGACGGTCCTGTTTCGTTAGGCGCTGGGTTAAAAAGCATCGGTAAATACGAAACATTGCCGTTAGGCACTGTTCCGTTTTAAACAGCAAACCTGCTGCCGCGTTAAAAAGCACCATCCTGAGTTCTGCGGTCTATACAAAGGTATGTATTGTTTTATTATCGTTTTTTTTAAATAAAGTAGATGCGGCTTATATGGGGGTGCGGTTTATAATCTGAAAAGTACGGTAATAATAGCTGTTTCTCTCAGAACTATTATGCTATCAGGGCTAAGCTTTGGTTTCCACCTCATTTACTCATGTGCATTGGCTAAAGTGTGTGCAAGCTTTGATGTTTTCATCTGCCTTTCGGTGATCAGCTCCTTGCTGACACACTTTGCTGACACACCTTGCTGTCACACTTTAAAACCAAGTATTTCAGCAAGGTGCAGCTCATTCTTTTGTATATCATGGCGCAAGTGCCTTCCTCTTATCTTTTCTCATGAAACGCGTACCTGTTCTAAACATAAATGTAATTGTTCACAGTGATACCCAATCTTTCTACAGGTGTATCATGACAGTGTTGAGGGTCAAAAGTATATGCAATTTTACCCGGTAACAACATGGCCGTATGTTGCCATTGTGCACCCTGTCACCGCTGAGCTCCTCGAGTCCTGGAGTTCTCTGACATTAAGAAGTTTTCAGAAGGCAAGTTCCTAGACTTACAGTGTATGTAGTTTATGCATAGATAATAGCTGTGCTACCGGCGTTGCCCGAGTAATAAGAAAGTTTTTGGACAGAAAATTGATTTGTATTTACCATATAACAATATTTGCCATTCTAACTTTCAAACTACATATCATGAGAGAAGTGTTTTGTGTAGTAGAAATGAATTAAGAGAAAATAAAAACAACTGTAAAGGTTTCAAACAACTGTAAGTTTAAAATTTTATACCTTGAAATAAATTAGAACGAAAAATAAAAATGTAAAGGTGTTTAAATGTAAACGTGAACTCATTAGAGAGTAATGGCTAAATATAGTCTATTTCGTTACAATTAAATAATAAAATAAAAAAAAAATTATTTGGTATGCAATTATATGATTTCAGTTCAGTGTTGGCAGGCGAAAATTGGCATGCGAAAATATCGTAGGCTATAGACGTACATAAAGTGGTATAGAAACCCATAGTATTTATCTAATGCAATCACCTCCTGGTAAAAATCATCATCATTAAAAATAGTACCAAAATACTATATTAACCTTAGTAATTATAAGTACCTACAATGACTTTTGTGCATTTTGCGGTTATGATCTGCAGGATATAACATTACAATGTACTATGTGGAGAGTTCTTACCTTTGAGACAGACGTGTAACATAAACGCTGAATATAACTTAATTTAATTCACTAAACACATACTTGAAGGAAGCTTTACTATGTATTTTATTAAACTTTAAAGAGAAATTTTATTATTTACATTAGCGAATTGTGTTTATTATAACGAATGCGGATAGCTTGCCATGGCGAGTTCAATGACTTGTATCTTTTAATAAGGTATATAATCGGTACACTAATGGCCAAATTTCAAGTTCGAGATAAATTATTGCTGATTTCGTGGGCCGAACAAATTTTCCCTAACGAAAAAAAGACGAAGAAGCATTGTGTTGCATATAATTAGATCCCAAAATATTTTAATATAATTGTCCGCGGGAGAAGAATTGGCCTTGATCCTAGATATAATAATTGAACTTATGAAAAAAATTTCTTAACAGCGGCATCGTAACGTGTGGCCGCATCGGTAAAATAATCAGCGTGTGCTATAGCCGGAATCCATAGCCGGAATGACAGACATACTTTGAGATATATATATATATATATAGATGACAGTTAGTTGTAGCTCAATGCAGCCTCGTCTGGCATCAAATGCTTTCCCTTCACTTATGCTACTTTATATCTCATAACAAGAAGCACAAAAATATATAATTATAGATATACGTGTATAATTACATGTAGGCCTATATATAAATGTATATGTATACATGTAGTGATGATAATAATGTTAGCACCACCGTGCATTGTGAGATGCTTTAATACTGACTTAGGAATTGTTCAGTGCTTATGTAATGAGCACCCTAAACTATACATCAAATGAAAGCTTAGGATGCCGAGAATAAACTACCGAAACTACTTTGGCAGATATAGCTTCGATATAGCTTTGATTTGGCAGATATAGCTTTGATATAACGAGATTAGCTATAGATGCATGAACAATATAAGACATACAATTATGAGCCACAACACATCAACGCTAAGCGTAACACCAACAGGAGAGAACACCCAAGAATGTAATTGCTGCCAACAAACTTGCCTGCAAGAAGGAAAATGCTTAACTCGATCACTTGTATACTAGGTAGCATTGACCACTGCAGACACTACACAAACTAACACCCATGTTGGGCTCACAGAAGGCACATTTAAGACACGCTACACCAACCTGTTGATAAGGGACTATCAACAGAGCTATCAAAACATATATGGCAATTAAAAGACAATAACATTAATTTCAGCATGGATTGGAAAGTTTTACGAACTGCATCCTCTTTTAATAATATCTCCGGGAGTTGTGAGCTTTGTCTTTGGGAAAAGTTTTTTTATAGTTTACAAACCACATTTATCATCTAACAAAAGAAGTGAAATGCTTTATAAGCCTAGGCATGCCACAAAGTTTTTATTAAACTATTGTGCCACTTAACAACATTTCCTAATTATATAGCTTTAACACCATGATTTTACAAGCTATATCTGCAAGCTAGGCCTATATCCGTAACTCTTAGTAATCCCTTCTAATCATTTCAACCATCTGACTATGTATACCTTACATAGAGCATATTCTATTCGGCAAATTTTATCTGATGAGTGCAGTCGGTCTAACTGTACAAAACTAAATAGTAATAAAATGTTGCCAACCTTTTAGTTCTACGGTTTAATACATTTTACATATGCTCTGCCTAGCATTGAACACTTTTCAGAAGAGGTTGCACATGGCAATTTCACTATGTATATATATACATATATATATATATAATTTGAAGGTCAAATAGTTTACTTATCTTTCAGCTACTGTCAGTTTCCTGCTGGCGCATTCTTCAGGCTGTAAGCTTCAACAGTTGAAGCTTACAGCCTGAAGAATGCGCCAGCAGAAAACTGACAGTAACATAACATTGGAGCGCATACACACATACAGGTGTGTGTGTGTATGCGCGCGTGCGTTGCTTGATTTGTTGCTTATTATTCTTATTCGCTTCTTTTCAGGACCTTCAAGATTTCATACGACTACATGGCAGACCCAATGACACTAATGCCTCCACACTGACAGCAGCAGCCAACTTGCCTGTCAAGGTTAGCTTTTTTCCTTTGCTACTCATAATATCGAAAAACTTATTTCTAGCTACACCTACTAGCTACACTTATTAGCTTCACCTACTAGCTACACCTACTAGCTTCACCTACTAGCTACACCTACTAGCTACACCTACTAGCTTCACCTACTAGCTTCACCTACTAGCTTCACCTACTAGCTTCACCTACTAGCTACACCTACTAGCTTCACCTACTAGCTTCACCTACTAGCTTCACCTACTAGCTTCACCTACTAGCTTCACCTAACCTAAAAACCTTTAGTTGTTTTTATTCTCTCTTAATTCATTTCAACTACACAAAACACTTCTCTCATGATATGTAGTTTGACAGTTAGAATGGCAAATGTTGTTATATGTTAAATACAAATCAATTTTCTGTCCAAAGACTTTCTTATTACCCGGGCAACGCCGGGTAGCACAGTTAGTCTACTATATAAACTGCAATAGTTGTCTGTCTGTGTATGTGTCCGCCTTATAGAGTACCATACTTTTCGGACTATTAGCCGCTACTAGGTATCTAGAGCGCATTAATGGGAATCTCCGGATAGTGCCCCTCTATACATAACCTATTCATCGTTTTCAGTTTTCACCCACAAATTACGTCATATTCGGTTAGTTATCTGCGTATTTTTCCAGTGCCCAACGGTACTGTTTCATTTTAAACAGCAAAGTTGCTGCCGTGTTAAAAAGCACCGTCCTGAGTTCTGCGGCCTATACAAAGGTGCCCATACAGCTATACAAATGTACTACTCATTAAATAAAATAAATTAATGAGTAGTAATTTACATGTGATTAATATTTACTGCCAACGTGTACCAAGAAGGTCATGTGAACGTTTGTTTCTTGGGGCCACTGGAAAAAACGCTGTTCTCACCTACTACATTTATACATCAGGTGAGTACTTTAAAAGGTGAGTCCTTCTCATTCAATGTTATATTGTCTATGAATTGCCACACCTCCACTACATAACTATTTCACTTGCGTCCGTGTATAAATTTAGCTATCGGCCTACTTCCAGCCATTATGCCGATATTGTTTCATGATATGTATACAACATGTTTTCAATTTCAAACTCCATCTAGAATGTTTGTTTTGGTTACATATTTCAATTTGCCAACATGTTAACAAACACTGCTATGCAAAAAATTCATTGTGTCTATACTTTGTGCATTGATAAAGCGATGTGAAGCTACGAAGCTAGAATGATCCTTTACAATGTTCCTTATTCTTACAAAACCATTACTTCCACAACCATCAGAGTTGGCGCTGCTATTACTATTTTAATTATTTGTGTAATCACAAAAATCTGAATCGGTTATAATGTCATCAACATAAGTAGTTATTTGTTTTCTAACTCGGACGCGTTTGATGAACTTACACAAAAAATCCTCGTTTTCAAGTTGGAAATTCCCAAACAAAGATTAAAATATTAAACTTTAGGCTAATTTTATAGAGAAATCTTTGGACAACACTGTCACTACCATAAAAGTCCTAAAGACTGTTAGTTATGTTATCAACGAATAATAAAATTCAGTTACTAGCAATTGCTGGTAAAGTCGCAAAAATGCGTCTACGCGGTCGACCATATAGGGTATAACACATAAATCAGTCTACTTCAGTGAAATGATTGAAAACGTTGGATTTGCCACTGTTTGTGATAGTAAACACGTTCATTTCCTTCCGCAGCCGAGTTAGTTATACTTTTTTTCAGCTACGAGTGCTAAAGAACTACAGCTTCTACAGAACTTGCATGGGTACTGCTACTGCGTTTTACCTACTAAGTTTCTACATCAAAAAAGTAAGCACTTCCTATTCAATGTTGTAGTGTATTGTCTATGAATTGCCACACCTCAACTGCTTAATAACATTGGATTTTCCACTGTTCGTGATAGTGGGACATGTTCATTTCCTTCAGCAGCTGAGTTACTAATTTTTTTTCAGCTATGAGTAGGCCTACTGTAACTTACTACTAAAGAACTTACACGAGTACTCCGAGAGTTGTGATAGGCGATGGTGAAAAGAAAGAGAGCAGCTGGTATCGACTTACTGTCACCCTGCTTTAGCCATGACCAGCTGTACGTCGCCTGCTCAAAAGTAGGCACAAGCCGAAAACTGTTTGTTCATACACCCGACAGAAAAGCAAAAACTGTTGTCTATCCGCAAGTGTTACATTGAACTAACATTGTGTTATTGTTATGTCATGCTATTGTTCTTCATGTTCTGCTATACCACATGCAGCATTTTCTAACATAATTTTCAGTATATATATATATATTTTCATGCATTCGCTTTCCTTATTGTATCTCATAAAAAGGCTATCATGTTGGCGTTATGTTTGAAGAATTTCAGTTTGCCTAGCAATGTCAATTTCATTATCAGTTCTCTGTACACAAATAGGGCAACTCCGATTTGAGTGGTTTGAGACTGATGCATTGTAGACTAGCTGTAAAACGTATTGCAGATTTCCATTGTTTACCCCAACATTATTGACGTATATGACTGCGTATGTGTATGCATAGTGTGATCAGGGTAGAAAATTTCAGTAGACTGTATATTTAGAGTTGTTTTACAGTATGAAAGACAACTCTCAATAAACCTCTTGCTGTACAGGAATCTGTTCCCGTGGATGGGTAATGCAGCTAGCGGTTTGGGACTGTGGCGTCTCTCGGGGATGCGCGGGAGAAATTTTCGCCCCGAGTGCAGCGAGAGTCTCCAGGCACGGTTTTCCAGATGAATGAGTTGGCGAGTGCGAGGCAATTGATTGCAAAGCGATTGAGTGCTAGGCGATTGATTGCGAGGTGATTGATTGCGAGGTGATTGATTGCGAGTGTGAGGCGATTGGTTGCGAGGCGATTGGTTGCGAGGCGATTGATTGCGAGGCGATTGGTTGTGAGGCGATTAGTTGCGAGGCAATTGGCTGCGAATGCGAGGCGAGTGTGAGGCGATTGATTGCGAGGCGAGTAGGAGGTGATTGCGAGGCGAGTGCGAAACGATTGATTGCGAGGCGAGTGCAAGAGCGCGATTGTCAACTGCTCGGCGGGTAAAGACTGGTCAACTGAGGCGGGAGCTTAGCGGCAGAAATGCGCGATCGTCAACTGCAAATATAGACGGGTATGAGCGAAGGCATGAATCTAGACACATGAATCTAGAACATTTACTAGATTTTACACGCATCTAGCTGTGAAACACATTGCAGATTTCCATTGTTTTCCCCAACATTATTGACAAGTATATGTGTATGCATACACTAACCAGGACAATTTCAGTAGACTGCATATTTGGAATTGTTTTACAGTATGAAAGACAACTCTCAATAAACCTGCGTGAATCTGTTCCTGTAGGCGGGTAATGCAGCTAGTCTACTATATAAACGGCAGTTGGTATCTGTCTGTGTGTGTGTAATTGTGTGTCCGCCTTATTGAGTACCGTACTTTTTGGACTATTAGCCGCTACTTTTTTCTGACGGTTTGTTAGCCATGCGGCTTACATATGGGTGAGGCTATTTTGCTGTTTTTCCTTTCACCACTAGGGCGCATTAACGGGAATCTCCGGTTAGTGCGCCTCTATACATAACCTATACATCGTTTTTACACAAAAATCATGTGATCTCTGGAGTACTCTGGTTAGTGCACCAGCTGAATCAATATGGGTAGTATAAATAGATAATAAGAGTGGTCATTACTTTTTTCGATACGGTCGTACGAAGCAAGCTTAATTAATATGAGTAAGTAGTAAAATTAAATTAGTAGTAAATATTAGTAGTGAATTAAATAAAATTTATTACTCATTAAATAAATCAATGAGTAGTAAATTACATTTAATCAATATTTATTGCCAATGTGTACCAGGAAGGTCACGTGAACATTTGTTTCTTGAAACCACTGGAAAAAAACGCTGTTCTCACCTACTAAATTCATACATCAGGTGAGTACTTTAAAAGGTGAGTCCTTCTCATTCAATGTTATATTGTCTATGAAGTGCCACACCTCCACTACATAACTATTTCACTTGCGTCCGTGTATAAATTTAGCTATCGGCCTACTTCCAGCCATTTTGCCGATATTGCTTCATGATATGTATACAACATTTTTTCAATTTCAAACTCCATCTAGAATGTTTGTTTTGGTTACATATTTCAATTTGCCAACATGTTAACAAACACTGCTATGCAAAAAGTTCATTGTATCTATACTTTGTGCATTGATAAAGCGATGTGAAACTACGAAGCTAGAATGATCCTTTACAATGTTCCTTATTCTTACAAAACCATTAATTCCACCACCATCAGAGTTGGCGCTGCTATTGCTATTTTAATTATTTGTGTAATCACAAAAATTTGAATCGGTTATAATGTCATCATCATAAGTAGTTATTTGTTTTCTAACTCGGACGCGTTTGATGAACTTACACAAAAAATCTTCGTTTTTAAGTTGGAAATTTCCAAACAAAGATTAAAATATTAAACTTTAAGCTAATTTTATAGAGAAATCTTTGGACAACACTGTCACTACCATAAAAGTCCTAAAGACTGGTAGTTATGTTATCAACGAATAATAAAATTCAGTTACTAGCAATTGCTGGTAAAGTCGCAAAACTGCGTCTACGCGGTCGACCATATAGGGTATAACACATAAATCAGTCTACTACTGTTTCTACATGGAAAAGGTTAGTACTTCTTATTACAATATTCTTTCAATTTGAATCTCCATTTAGAACATTTGTTTCTTGCAACTACTGAAAAAATGCTGTTTTCACATATGTTCTCCATCATATGTTCCATCACATATGTTCTACATATAAAAGCCGACCTGCTGAGCCGACCCAGCAGCGACTCAAACGGCTCGGAGCAGCCGCTACAGCGACCAAACGTGCAGAAACCTCCGAGCAGATGCAGCGGTGACAAGAACAAGATGCACTAGCTACAACAGCTGCTCGGCGAGCTGAATTTTCAGAGCACATGTGACGGCGACAAGAGCAAGATGCACCAGCTACAGCAGCTGCTACCAGGCGCCATGTATGGGCAGAAAACTTCGCACTTGACTACACTCCTGCAACACAGTATAGGCCTATAGGGTCGAATTTTTCTATGGGACGAATGCCCAAAAATGCTCCAGATGTAATGCCTTACATTGGAAAGGCAAGAGGCCATATATGTAGTTTATATAGTAGATTTTATTGATAATAAATTTTATTAACACAACCACATTACTGTTGCACAGTTTGTATATACCATGTCAAAACACAGGCTATAGATGAAGAACTGGTGAGTCATGATTAGTGTTTTAAGCATGTAGAAGTCTCAGTTCAATAAATGCTGGCGATAGCTTAGCAGTGCAATAGCAAAATATTTTCTAGAATTTCTTATAATATGTAAAACCTTTCAATACTGCCAGTTTGAAGAACTTCAGTTTGCCAAGCAATGTCAATTTCATTATCAGTTCTGTGTACAAAATTAGGACAACTCCGATTTGAGTGGTTCGAGACTGATGCATTGTCGACTAGCTGTAAAACGTATTGCATATTTCCATGGTTCTCTCCAACATTATTGACATGTATGACTGCATATGTGTACACAGTCTAATCACAAAAATTTCAGTAGATTGCATATTTGGAGTTGTTTTACCGTATGAAAGACAACTCTCAATAAAACTTGCTTTACGTAAATCTGTTCCCGAACACAGGTAATATAGCTAGTAGATTATCATAGGAAGCACTGAGAGTTGTTGAAGCTATCAATTATAATTTTTTGCTTGAGGTAGTGAGGCATCTTGGCTGTGAGGCACCTTGGCTGTGAGGCACCCTGCTTTCATAATTGTCACGAGAATATTTCATTTGAGTGTTTTTAGCACACACGCCCAGCAGTGGATGCTAGTGAGGAGTCACAACTGGAGGCAGCTCTCCAGGCATCGTTAGAGGAAGTGAAGCGGAAGGAGACACAGGAGCAATTGTTGGATGGTGACAGCTCTAGCAGTTCGAATATGAAGAGTGACTCTGATGATGAGGTTTGTTCTTTAGTACCATAACTAGTGTTGTTGTTCGATTGTTATATTTAATAAATTAATATATAATATAAATATAATTATTATTGTCAATTGTATATCATATTGTCGCCAATTGTATGTACGGTTTTGCTAGTAATGTGTTGTTGTAGATTGTATCCATTTGTAGACAGCTGTGGACAAGAAGCGCTTGACATCTGGCTTCCCTACTACAGAGTCGATGGAGAGCTGTCTACCATCCATTCCTAGTACTCCACCTTCCAACAAAGATGCCAGGATCGACGGCTTCTGGACAGACCATATTTCGCAGGAAGGTAAACGCACCAAATACATGTATTTATGTCAGTTATCTTTCTTTCAAACATGTAACGGAGCATATTTAGATGTGGGGTGAGGAACGAAACAAACCATGGATGATCTGCGGAACAAACTGCTGCTACTTATCGCTTCATTGTTATGATTACATGATTACCTTGACATTTGTAAGGGGCAGTTTGACAGTATGGATTTGCTGGTATTTATAGGTACAGACATAAGTATTCTATTCAAAAAACCAGATATGTCTAGGTGTCAATGGGAAGTCAAGTCGAAGTCTACTATCAAGGTACGCTTCATCCGCTCTTTTGTTCGACTCTCTTCCCAGTTTTGATTTTTGTTTTACATGCACCACTTGAAAACTGAAGTTGTGTGGTAGACTATTTATTCACAGGCTCCATCGCAGTTTGGCTGCAGCTGTTTCATACTGAGCTAAGATTACAAAATCTAGAGGCTAATTGAAGAACAACTGGCAGCATTTCACTTTCTATTACAGCCATCCAACCAAGCTCTTTTCATAGTTACTGTTGTCTCCGCATATTTGTAGAATCTTCAACAGTTTTGAACTGAAATAGTGATCTAAGTGAAATAGTGATCTGTTCCGGTTTATGCAATGAATATATAATATTATGGTAAAGAATATGTTTGTGGAATAGTATACTCTGATATTAATTGTCAGCAAACCTGTGTGCTGTTGGAGCGGATGACCTACTCATCTTTGATATATTTATATGTAAGTAATGACCTATGATATATCTATATGTAAGTACTGACCTATGATATGTCTACATGTAAGTAATGACCTATGATATATCTATATGTAAGTACTGACCTATGATATATCTATATGTAAGTACTGACCTATGATATATCTATATGTAAGTACTGACCTATGATATATCTATATGTAAGTACTGACCTATGATATATCTATATGTAAGTAATGACCTATGATATATTTATATGTAAGTACTGACCTATGATATATTTATATGTAAGTAATGACCTTTGATATATCTATATGTAAGTACTGACCTATGATATGTCTATATGTAAGTACTGACCTTCATGCCAAGGTTACTGTTAATGTTTTAATAATTGCTGTTATCATTTTACCAGTTTGTTTTTACAACAGTTTATGGCACAACAGAACTATGTCATCAGCTTTTACTTTCCTTTGTTTAGTTTTTTTAAACGTAAAACAGGCTTCTTGATCCTTGTTTATTAGCATTTGTGTGGCTCTGCCAGTCCGCAGTTCTGCTTTCTTGCGCTATATCCAGATTGGTCGTTATTCAGGGGTCATCCTAGTTCGACCAATAATGATTGTTCTTTGCTAGGCTCTTATTCTCTATGTGGAAAGCTTGGGATTCAAGCGTGATGCATATGAAGTCATGGCCAACTTTCCTAGTCGAAAAATTTCCAGACTGCCTCTCGACAAAACATTGGAAGAGTGTAAATTTCAAAAGCAGGAAACCTTCTATATACAGAAGATGTGATTTGATATACTTTATCAGAGCTGCAGTATTATTTGAGAGTGGAAACATCACTGACAGGGCAGCACTGTACTCTTCATGATTGTGCATCTTATGAATGATACGTGAGCATGGCAGCACCATGACACGAGAGCGTATTTATGTAACAGACCCAACTAAAGTGTCCATGGTCTACATGCAGTGCATTTTGTCTATATATTTTTACTGGATATTTAGTGGCATAAATATTCTTATAGCTTGCTAATAATATTGCTTACCGCTATATTGGCTAATAATATTGCTTACGGATATATTGGCTAATAATATTGCTTACGACTATATTGGCTAATAATCAAGTCAGTTTTTGCCATTTTCTCTCTAAGAGAATTTGTACAGTGCGGTTTCATATCAATCTTGCTGCTGTAAATTATAACTGCCTTTTAACATGTGTTGAACAGTACATGAGATAATAAATGATCTCCTGTCCATCGTCCCTGTCTCGTCGTCCTGTTGTCCTATACTCATTACACTTGCAGAACGCGGTTATATATAACCGCAAGTTGGTGTTATCCACATGATGGAATCGACTAAAATCTGCACGACAAGCGAGATTTAGTACTTGGAAATATTCACAATGTTTCCATGATGTGATTAATCGTCATGTAGGAACAATACGCCAAAAATGCTGTGCAAGCTATTCTATTCAGTGGAACATGTCATCGGTTCCTTATTTCGATTTGAGCAGTTGCAAATGCACCGCTATGACCTATGATGGCTGCTATGAGCGCAACGTGCAAACACTTATGGCGCAATAACTCAATGTGTGCACAACTCCAAATCTGCATCATCCACTTCATGTAAACGCAGTGTATTTTTTGTTGAGTAAGACTATGTTAGCCTCACCTGCTCCTACATATTGGATCACCCTTACAATAGGCATCTTGCCAGCCATTTATTATCTCTTCGATTTGCATTGTATTCCTTTCGCATAGCATCCTCGGGGGTCATTTTTAACATGATTGGTAGACTAGACAGAGCAATAGAGATTATGTACTATATAGAACTATAGACTATGTAGTGGTAAAAATAGGCTATGTAGTGGTAGACTATAGACTAAATAGTGGTAAACTATAGATTATGAAGTGTTAAACTATAGACTTTGTAGTGTTAGAAAGTTATGTACCAACAAATGAACAAAAATAAACCATTCAGCATGAATTAAACTAACTTACATGAGCTTGACAAAGAGACATGTTCTGCGTATGAGTGTACGAGTTGCTAGTCATAATAAACCTCTCTAGATAGTGATGGCCAAGGTAGGGATGGTCAAGGTAGGTACGGTCAAGGTAGGATGGTCAAGGTAGGTACGGTCAAGATAGTGATGGTCAAGGTAGGTATGGTGAAGGTAGGATGGTCAAGGAAGGGACGGTCAAGGTAGGGACGGCCAAGGTAGGGACAGTCAAGGTAGGGATGGTCAAGGTAGGGACGGTCAAGGTAAGTATGGTTAAGTTAGGAACGGTCAAGGTAGGGATGGTCAAGGTAGGCATGGTGAAAGTAGGAACGGTGAAGCTAGGGACGGTCAAGCTAGGGACGGTCAAGGTAGGGACGGTCAAGGTAGGGACGGTCAAGGTAGGGACGGTCAAGGTAGGGACGGTCAAGGTAGGGACGGTCAAGGTAGGGACGGTCAAGGTAGGGACGGTCAAGGTAGGGACGGTCAAGGTTGGGAAAGGTCAAGGTAGAAATGCGAGAATGACAATTTTGTCCGGTTTACAAATTAATCGCTGCAAATATATTTAAAAAAATAGATAACATTGGTATTACTAGTACAAATAACATTGTTGGTATAGATAACTGACACCAACAGTCTAGAATTAACTACAAACATTAAATTTCAAAAAATTAACAGCATTACAAATCTGAGAGATACTATGTGTGTCCATGAAATAACAAGCTAGCTTTTGCACGATAAATCAGGGCTATGGTGCAACATTATAACCATATTCTGCGGGTCAATTTGCTGAGACTGCTAAGACAGACCCAGCTTGGGAAGCAGTTCGCGACTTCTGACAAGCTTCAACAGAATAATCCTTTTCATTGCATACCCTGATCGGTGCTCCTTTCTTCAGCCGAATCCAACTTACTATCTGTCTCGCAGAAAATAATATTTTCTGGGTCAGGAGGTCGTGGTAAAAACTCTTCACCAGGACAAACTAGAGAAAATATTTGTTTTGCCTAAAAAGATAAGAAGACAATAATCAGGTTGGCGTCAGAGAAAGCTCTAGCGTTAATTCATAGACATGTTCTGTTTTTCTAATCAGCCAACCTTTTTGCTGACGTTTTGGCATGATTTATCTGAATGTAATCGTCATAGGGCACATTTGTTTAATTTGACGTTATACTAATAGATATAAAATATTGTAGATTAATTCCAAATATAACTGAATAATCATAGTATTAGGCTATGGGCAAAACAATGAAACACAAATCTTCTATAATTTAAAATTTGTATCAAATTTAGGAAATTGGTTAGAATCTGTTGCAATGCGGCAAAATCTATACATCATTTGATCAAATTGGCTGTATGTAGACTAGATTAGGCAACTTTTTTCAAATAAGTTTTGTGAATGTTCATTGCAAGAAGAAAAAACGCATGAAGGCAGCCAGATAGCGTACAAGGCATCTATATGATGGCGTACAAAGCATCTATATGATAGCGTACAAGGCAGCTAGATAGCATACAAGGCGCCCATATGATAGCGCACAAGGCATCTATATGATAGCGTACAAGGCGACCATATGATAGCGTACAAGGCGTCCATATGATAGCGCACAAGGCATCTATATGATAGCGTACAAAGCATCTATATGATAGCGTACAAAGCGTCCATATGATAGCGCACAAGGCATCTATATGATAGCGTACAAGGCGTCCATATGATAGCGTACAAGGCATCTATATGATAGCGTACAAGGCGCCCATATGAGAGCGTACAAGGCATCTATATGATAGCGTACAAGGCATCTATATGATAGCGTACAAGGCATCTATATGATAGCGTACAAGGTATCTGTATGATAGCATACAAGTCGTCCATATGATAGCGTACAAGGCGCCCATATGATAGCGTACAAGGCATCTATATGATAGTGTACAAGGCATCCATATGATAGCATACAAGACATCTATATCATAGCGTACAAGGCGTCCATATGATAGTGTACATGGCATCTATATGATAGCGTACAAGGCATCCATATGGTAGCGTACAAGGCATCCATATGATAGCGTAGAAGGCATCCATATGATAGCGTACAAGGCATCCATATGATAGCGTACAAGGTATCTGTATGATAGCATACAAGTCGTCCATATGATAGCGTACAAGGCGCCCATATGATAGCGTACAAGGCATCTATATGATAGTGTACAAGGCATCCATATGATAGCATACAAGTCGTCCATACGGTAGCGTACAAGACATCTATATCATAGCGTACAAGGCGTCCATATGATAGCGTACAAGGCATCTATATGATAGCGTACAAGGCATCCATATGGTAGCGTACAAGGCATCCATATGATAGCGTAGAAGGCATCCATATGATAGCGTAGAAGGCATCCATATGATAGCGTACAAGGCATCCATATGATAGCGTACAAGGCATCCATATGATAGTGTACAAGGCATCCATATGATAGCGTACAAGGCATCCATATGATAGCGTACAAGGCATCCATATGATAGCGTACAAGGCATCCATATGATAGCGTACAAGGCATCCATATGATAGCAACAGGTTAGTAACGCTGCTACTCACGCGTGAGACAGAGTTATCCGAGCTGATGTCAGCTCCAGGGCCAGGGGTTACCAACAGATTCTCATACGCTCGAGTCTCAAGTAGCTTTTCTTCGCTGTAGTCTGGTAGGTTGAAGTAACATGCAAGCATAAGCCTAGGTTTACCCGCTTCCACAGCTGTAAAACATTCAAACTCTGTCATGGACAAAAATGAGATATGCTGAGATCAGTCCGAGATACAAACAAAAGTAATTTCAAACTTTACTAAATGCTCATCCATGAAAGACTACATACCTAAACATATAGTATATAGGAACTCTGTATTTACAAGTACATACATGTATATACATATAGTATATAGGTATTTACAAGTACACACATGTATATACAATAGTGAATACCTTTAATGACAAGATAGTTGGTATGTGTGTGAATATAAGATATTATGAACAGTGAATACCTTTAATGACAAGATAGTTGGTATGTGTATGAATATATGATATTATGAATAGTGAATACCTTCAAAGACCAGATAGCTGGTATATGTGTGAATATATGATATTATGAATAGTGAATACATTCAAAGACCAGATAGCTGGTATATGTGTGCGTATACTCCTGAACACACACTCTATACCTACCATCTATATATGTACAACTGTATATCTATATCTTTATACATCTATACGCTTGAGACAATAGCATTCTCTAGTGAGTCCTATTAATACCTCTATTAATACCTCTATTAATATTCATATTATTAGTGAGTGCTATTACTCACTAATAATATTTAGCACTCACTCTTGCTAAACAGTCGTTCTACATATGGCTCCAAATCCTGTCGAGCTACACCTTTGCTTGAAGTGGTTAGATGGCAAACCCCTGTAATGATGGATCATTTACTTTCATACAGTTGTTTTTACAACATAAATAACAAATATCTCTTCAAATAACAAGCACTACAAAACTACAAGTTGCATTATCATCCATAACCTATTTAAGATATGGAATATCAGATGAGAAGAAACATCTAAAATTGGTTGACTCACGCACCCTTATTTCAGCATAGCCAGATGTGCAGTCAACAAACATCATAGAATATCTGTGGGCAATCAGTCATATAGAACCCCTTATTTCCAATATACAGTAATGCTCTGTGTTGACTGTTCAAATGAATAGTTGTCCCATTTACTTCTAGCGTTAAGAAATTACTCATCTCACAGATCAACCATTTTCCAGCCATTTCCAGCGTTCTTGTCCAACCAAATTTGCCCAAATTCTTATTGCTATGTAAGCTGTCCTCCATCTGAGAAGATGGACACGCAATACACCTTTTGTGCCCGATGTGACTTAACACAAAACCATCAATCAGAAACAATCACCTGTATTAGAATTTGAGCAAACTATCAAATGGCAATTTCATAAAGGAGACTCAAAATATCACAATAGTCTGTAGAGAACAACCACAATCCAAAAAGAGACAGTCAATAGAGCGAAAAAATGACTCAAACTGAAGAACTAGAAACGCTTTGCAGCAATTTTCAATGCTTTTCAGCGATACCAACAGCAACACAAAAGTGCAGCGAAAATCTCAAATGAAAATGGAAATACAGCAGGAGTTTCATTCCATTAAATCGGTATTTAGAAAAGAACATATTAAGTTTGTGTTTTTTCAAATGACATTTAAAAAGAATTTTTGTCTATTTTTGAACATCAAGCTTTCGAATGTCAGCTTTGTGAGAAAATATAAAACTCTGGCTCAAGGAATATGTTTCGTAAGGTTCATAAGCGATACACGAGTTGCTAAATGGTGGACTGCTAGCCAATTGCGAAATGAAACCTGATAGTTTGGCTCTCAGCCAATCACTGGACAAAAAGAAATAAACAGCATTCTTTAATCCTACAACATTTCAAGCTATCTTTAAATCAATTTGTGACCAGCTGATGATTATTGTTTGTTTAATGATGTACATATTACTATCATTATTATTATCAGTCAACTATAACTAGAAATTCCCCTGTCATACAGCCCACGACCTGATAATGGAATAAGTGATAACGGAAAAAAGAAATGGCAGTGCTGGTTGTTGAAAAAGTAGTTGTCAGCAGGAATTGGTAGAGTATAGTGTAAATGAAAGTTGTTCGAGATGACATAAAATAAATTTGAGGGAGCACGACTTCAAAAAGGTGTAAATAACAATTTCAACAAATATAGAAAAATTAGATAAGTTCAGTGTTCTGTTAAAGGTCACGCAATCTAGTCTCCGCTCTTTTACGTTGTAGGATTTGGTCATTGATAGCTAATCGAGTGATGCGCTCCCTAGCGAAGTTGTTAACTTCTAGATTAAATTGTTAATTAAAGCTGTAGGCCTAACCTACTGTAATGTATATAATTTAACAACAACAATAAGGAAATATGTTTATTATAACTCTGAAATGCAAAATTAGAAGTAAAATGGCAAGCTACTGCGTACTGAAATGGAATTCGCCCAGGTTAGGGGCAAATAATTCCCACTTAAGTAATTGGGGTCCTTTTCTCAGTGATTATTTAATCTGGTTGTCTTACGAGCCTACGTTAAAGATTCAGTAGCAATAACCAATGAACAACACCACCATCAAGATCAAGACAAGTCGAATTATTATTAAGCACCACATAAATACATCATATAAACGTTAGCTTACCGGGGTTACCAGGGTTACCGTTAATACAAAATAATGTAAAGGAAAGTCGTTAAAGCAAATAAATCACCGAAACACAGTAAATAGTAAAAGAGTTAGAGTGAATAAATAAAGTCCTGACACAAAAACAGAAACGTTTCCTAGCTCTGCCAATTCAAAAGTGTCTCTAAACCCTAAACACAACAAATCGGTCCTAGCTTTTGCGAGACTTTCTTAAGAAAGCTAGCCTTAGTGCAAAGGCAGACTACTGCGGGAACAGGGCAACTAACCAGTGGTTGTGGGTTCACGGTCAGCAAGCCAAAGAATCGAATCTCACTGACTCGCTAAATCCGGAAATCCATAACAGTACTATACACAGTTTGAAAGTTGGTTGTGTTGAATGTAGAATACATAGTTTTGATAGCGATCTTTAACAAAAAGCAAGTATGAGCGTTCACGCGTCTGGAAGTTTTCTGCAAACTGCAGCAAAATATAAAAATGTTCTCGTCATAAAGGGGCATTGTAGTTCGGTCCTAGCTTGTACATAAGTTGTAAAGAGTTTCGGCTAACGCCAAATAGGTAATTTAATGACACCTTCGGTGATTGGACAAAAAACATAGGCTGATAAATTTCATATCACAATTTCGTACCTGTAAAACCGTCTACGCCTCAAACGGTCTACGTTTATTACAGAAACTTTTGAATAAATTCGATTACAAGTAAACCATGCCATAGACTGGTGAAATGAACATGGTTTTTTCGTGAAATGCGCACTGCTAAATAGTTCTACTATCTGTTGCACGGCTTTATTGGCGTATCGTAGGCCGGTCTTAACTTTTATTAAACCAAGCTTTTCAAGCGTTTTGTGGCAATTTTCGGCCAAATTAATCTGTCTATTTGTGTATAATCCGATCAGATGGGTAAGTTTTAAGATACTGTCGACAATTTACAAAGACTTGGTAACATATTTAAATAGGCTTATATGTGTTTTGTATCGTTATTATACTTTAAAGACTCTAGAAAATGATGGTGAAATTTGTTGATGAGATTTAGAAACAAGGGTTTGCGATGTTGTTGATGAAAAATTTTTATAAGTTGTGTGCACATGCATTTATCATAAAACTCAAAACTTCACTCCGCTCGTTTGGTCGTGGAATTACTATTTGTTAATATCATTAGCAAAATATTATAATTGAATTTTTATTAACCCTTTGACCATACTTTTATTTTTAGCCAATTATGTTCACTAATGAATTACTACTACTTAATTATTATTTATAGTAGTAAAATAATAATAATCTATAATTAATCTATATATATTTCTCGAAGTTTGTCGTCCGTTTTTGGTATGTCCAGCTATAGCTATTAAAATATTGGAATAAAGAGTCCATACCGAAGAAGATTTAATCTCGGACCTTCCGTTTGCCAGTCCAATGCCGTACCAATTAGGCCTTAGAGAGCCGATATATGTCGCTATATGGGAGCAAATACCCAACAATTTTGCATACTACACAAGGTGATTGTGTAACATCACAGAGACTAATAGCTCTCATTAGTAAGCTTACTCAAATTTTCCATCGGCAATGTGCCAGGCTAATAGCAAGTGGCAGGCAACTCTCATTACTTGTCATTGTTTACAAGCTGTTGTTTAATATCCTGGCAAAGCCGGCAAGCACAGCTACTCTTTATATTTCTCAAAGTTTGTCGTCTGTCTGTATTCCGGCTATACATATAGCTATAGCGCACACTGATTATTTTACCGATGCGACCACGCGTTACGACATCCCTGTTAAGAAATATTTTTTGTAAGGTTCAATTACCATATCCGAAGTCAAGGCCAATTCTTCTTGCGCGGACAATTACATCGTCTCTGTGGGAAGAACCTCCGTAAAATAAGATTGTCTCCGTATTCAAAGTTTTGATGGATAGCTTCTTGTGGAACAGTAACCTTTTTTATACACAAACACTTCTATGCAAGAATTGTTATTATTAATTCTACATATTCAGGATTTTTGGTTTTTTGTCTCAGTTCGTATTAATGGTATCATTAATACCGAATTAATATTAATTACTGTATCTGATTGATGTACTATTATTATTGTATTTAATTACCGAACTACCGAATCTTATTGTAAAATAAGATTACAATAAATTACAATTACAAATTACAATTATTACAATAAAACTACCGTTTTATTGTAATCGTAGCAAAACCGACTTAATTTTGCTATTACTTGCTAATTATCTCACATTGATATCTAAACCCTTTTATAGATGGTTTATTTTTTGTAATTTATCTGACCTGCAGAAAATTTTTTATTATGATATGCAGTTTGAAAGTTGCAGTTGTTTGACAAAGTTTGAAAACCTTTACAGTCGTTTATATTTTCTCTTAAAGCATTTCAATTACACAAAACACTTTTCTAATGATATGTAGTTTGAATGTTAGAATGGCAAATGTTGTTATATGTTAAATACAAATCAATTTTCTGTGCAAATACCTTTTTATTACTCGGGCAACGCCGGGCAGTACAGCTAGTTTATATATATAAATTAATCTAAGTGTTTATCTTTTTGTATTTTTGTCTTGTTAAATCTGTATCCAGTTATAGCAATTAAAATCTCGCAATGAACAATCCACACGACACGGATTTAATCTTAGGACCTCCAGTTCTACAGGCAGTGAACTTAATCATTAAAGGTTGACTTGCAAGAAAATTCACATTACAGTTATTTGGTATCAAAAGATTCACCATGTCTTACTCTGCTGTGTTGTAGGCGCCAAATATGTGGAAATGTGATTACAAGCTCTTAAAAGCTCAAAAACAAAAAGCCACCGTAGATTGGAATATCTTTATTTCGATGACATAACCATGAAATTTGGTTATCGTCTTGTCACGTATGTTCTCACGTGAATTGAAAGGCCAATAAAAAGCTCAATATAAAACTTATCGTAGTACTAGTTTATGACAAACACTTCGGGTTTTACCGAAGACCCCGTATCAAATATAGATGCTCGGTACTTCACAGTTTTTTTTCGGCATTATTCAATCATCAAGTCGTAATCTGATCATGTGACCCAATACTTCGAAAATAATTTTTGCAGCATTTACAGATTATCAGACAATGATATGTACTCCTTCGAGCTAAGGTTAAAAAGTTTAACGATTTTTTATGGTAAGTTATAAGATATCAGTGCTAAAAGTGACATCATTACAATGACGATAGAACAGACGCGTAAGAACAATAGACATAGTTTTATCAAATGCGTGAAGTATGTTTGTAAAAATATTTCGACGAATAAAGTTGCAGGAAAGTGTAAACAGAAACCATCTCTCACAACTACATCACATTTGAGCCGTTTTGGAAAGGGAATCCAAACTACGGCGGTCTCGTGTGGCTGCGATTAACTGTTCGTTTTTGAGCCTTTAAGAGGTTGTAATCACCTTTCCACATATTTTGCACCTACAACACAACAGTGTAAGACATGGTGAATTTTTTCATATCAAATAACTGTAATGTGAATTTTGTTGCAAGTCAACCTTTAAGCTACATGGAATACGATGAATTCATTGGGCGAACAGTTATTACATTGGTTAAGATACTTACGCGTGAAGCGCTCACTTGGAGTTAATAACTAGCACTACTGACAGTTAAGCATAACGATTATTAAGCTGGCCCAAAACATGGGTAATGTTTTAGTAAAGATTTTAGTAAAAATATAGCTTTCCAGAAAAGTTACTCAAATTAATCAGGTAATTTTTCTATTACCTGTACATTCGGATGTACAATTCATAATAATAATAATTACATAGTAATTCGTCAATTATATTTAGCAAACACGGAATGAAAAATAGCTAGTGGTAGATCTTATTATCATCACTATTGTCTCATCACAACGATTAGTAAAGAGGGACGCAGAAGTTCACAGTCTATGCTCCTCGCTTCTTTTCTTCCTTAATCTTTCAAGAATACTTTCAAGGGGCAAACCACAGAGGGTGTAGGCTAACAGAGGGTGTAGGCTAACAGAGGGTGTAGGCCACTAACCACAGAGGGTGTGGGCTCTGTAAACTTCGGTAAAGCATTTTTTCAAAACTTTACACCGTAAACTGTACTGTATACTGCATACTATAAATAAAAACTGGTAGATATAGACCGTGTTTAATTTTAATAAAGGTTTTCTGTTTATGATGATGGAAAAAGAAAACAAAAGTAAACATTTCGTATGGTTTGCTCTTAAAACCTCAAAAACATTAAAGATTATGATACAATACCAAAAATTGCAGAAATCGACAATGAAAAAAATGCAACAGATCAGTTACATCAAAAACCGTAGGATAAAGAAAATATAAACAGCAATGGCACGTTGACTTCACATCTTTGAAGGAGAATCCTCCTCCAAAGCAATTTAGGGTAACTCGACCGGAGGGTAAGTCTCCCTAGCAGATCTCTTCGATAGAGGAGACGTCGTCCTCGATGGTTCCTCCCATTTTGTAAAGAATTTATGAAGCATAAATTGCTTCTCTGTTTGTTAACGAATGTTTCCATGCTGTTTCTGGAGCAATTCCAATGCGCATGTTCCGGTTTGGTCGAGAACCTATATGTTCAAGATTCGAAACGAACAAATCTCAAAATCTTTGGTCGAAAACTGAGTTGGTCGAGAACCAAAGCGCTTGAGTGTGTTTGACGAAACAACTCTAGTGTGTTCCGTCAAGCATTTGTTGCAAGGCATACACAGGCATAGCACCTCACAGACTTAGAACATTATGATACAATTCTAGGCTACGTATGTTTACTAAGTGCAGACAACTCTGATAACTCTGAACAGACACTAACTTAGGTTGAGCTCATCCTTGGGGCAGACATAAGCAGCAGGCCCAAGTTCTATGACAGTGATAGGGTCTCCGGATGAATCAATGGCGGGGATACTGAGGAGAACAGCCTAAAACAAAAAAAGAACAGCTGTTGACATGCACATTGAAAGTAAGAAAAAGCGAATGTAGAGAGAATGAATAGCCATGACTCATTCAAGCCTCATACAAATTAGCATCGCTTATACACACCTCTTCCTTCTCAGCTGTGGGACTAAGACTACCGCAAGCTATGATAATAGCCCTCGATAAGAACTTGGCATCGGATTCATCAACTCCCTTGGGCAGATATCCTGGATTGCATATCAACCACTTGCATGTTATCTTTGACCCTTCATTGCAGACAACATGAGATACTCTGTAAGGAAGGACATTGTAAAATTACATAAAGCGATGCCGATGGGCAAATGGAAAAGTGCTAAAAGAGACAACACAACTATGAAGTTTTCTTAGGAGCCGAAAGATTCACGAATCAAGCTATTTTGAAGATTCGAAACTAGGATATTTATATCATTAATCAAGTATTGAGGAAAAGCTGTCTATTCATAGAATAGTTAGTATACCTGTTGACAACAGCCTGCTAAAGCTTTGTAAGAGCAGAACCTATTGCAGCTATAATAGGAATTGTCTTTCCATGAGCACTTAAACAGAACGAAAAGTTGGGCAGTTAGATAACAAGATTCACCGAATCTGATGTAGAACATATAAAAATATTTACTTTCAATGCCAAGTACGGATTAAGAATAAAGAACTTGTGCTAACTTCCATAAAGATTCAGCAAATTTATTATTGCAACAGAACGTCATTACATAAAGATTGGGGCTATTTAAGGAATGGGGTGAATGCATTACAGTGAGTGTTGCTGTGGTCGGCTGTGCTTTATAACTAGTTCTAACAAACATAGAATACAGGCCCACAAGACTCACATAATACGTAATAAGTCCTGTAGCGTGCACTAAATGTGAATAAAGTATAATCTTTATGTACATGTACATACGTATGTACATACGTATGTACATACATAAGAACATACACATGTATGTACATACGTACGTACATACATTCCTACAGGAACATATGTACAGCCTACAAGTGGCTTTAGTTATGTACTAGCTGTGCTACCCGGCATTGCCCGGGTAATAAAAAGTCTTTGGACAGAAAATTGTTTCCATTTAAAATATAATAACATTTGCCATTCTAACTTTCAAACTACATATCACGTGAAGCATCAACTCTATTGCTAGCCACAATAGAGTTAACCCTTAATAGAGAATGATTGTGTTCATCCGCGACTAAATTAGTCCGCAAATATTCATGAAAAAGGCCTTTTGCGCGAAACTCAACTCCGCGAATAAATTAATCCTGTCGGGTAATTACGGCCAAACTAACAAAGTATTAGTGATAAGACACATAACAAAGGAAACCACAATGTGCAAAATATATATAAAAGTAATTATATGCGAGTATTAAAAATATAAGAAATAAATTCATGGCCCGGAGTCTGCCACAATATAACATTACCATAGCAGGCTAGTACCATTTAATTTACTAACAAATAAATATTAAGACAAGCAACACTTTTTTACCAATTAGATACAACCACAATTATTTTGCAGCCAAATATGAAGACATGAAGAGAGTCACTAACATAAAACTCGTTTATACAATACAAAGACGCAAGCTCGGTGTCGATGTAGTCATAAGCGGCCATGTTGTTAGTTGTTTGAGCATGTTTCTAGGTAATAGCAACAAAGTTAGTTAATTCTTTATTTTAAACAATCAACAAGAAAAAATAAAAATTGCCTCTATTTGCAGGCCTGATATTACAATTGATTTATAAAATAAATTTATATTTCGCTCACATATGTGCATATATTAATTCATGAGTATACTTATGTAGCACTATATAATTGTATTGTCTTTACGTAAATGAGTTTTAATAGTATAGGCGTTCTGTTTTGTCGATGAATTTAATAACAGTGTCCCATTTCATAGTGTTTGGATGCATCAGTTGTCGAGGAGTACTATGGTCTGAGCATTGGTAGAGGTAGTGTGTACTAGTTTCGTCTTCCAACAAACATGTGCATGTGGGTGTATACTGTAGGTTGCTCCAATAGTATAGTGGAATAGTTGCAGCTTGCTATGACCAGTTAGCAGATCACACAGTGCAGCAAGTGCTTTCCTTGCTGTGTCAAGAGGTAATGGGTTATTGAATAAATGGTCGACTGGGAGAGTTGCAATTAGGCCTAGTGAGCAATTCCCATTAATTGGTTGCATCTTCCATCATCTCAGCCATTGTGATTTCATAAGATTGTTAATGTTTGTTTTACTGAGTTATTTAGAGCCAATATTATCAACTTCTACATTTTTAGAGATTATCTTCCTGATATCAGCTTTTAATGCTTTTAATGTTTTTAATAGTGAGCTGTGAGGAAAAACAGTAATGATGTGCGACATATCTGACTTAATCAGATACCGCATTATTTGTAGCCTTTTTCTTGTCATTTGAATATTTATCGGAGGTACCCTAAAAATAACGTGTGATGATTCTAAACATGGATTTAAAGATGTGGTTGCGTCAAAAAAATTCAATTTAATGAAATTAAGACCCATAAAAGGATAAAACATCAGCTACAATTTGATGCCATTTTTGTCTTTGTAGACCAACCCTGTCCAGAGATATATGCGTTTGAATGAGTCCCTCTTTTAAAAAGCTCACGTTCCAGCGGGTGCTTCTTTCGTGACGTCACAAGCAATACATCTGAAAAGAAACCACGAGCGATAAATATGAGGTCGCTTCCTTAGCCAATCATCAGCGCGAAATTATTATATAGGCCGTAATAAATGTTATTACTCGTAAAACAGGTTGTCTGTGATCTCACATTTAGAGATTCTACTCTATTATTAAATTGCATGGACATCGATATTTACTGAATTAATTAACATCGTTACTTTAATCAATTACTCATTCGACACATTTTATTGGCGAACAACATAATTGTAAAAATTGCTGTGAAGGTGACTCCGAGTTTTCTTGGCTTCAGGTAGTTAAAGTTCTATGGAGGAAGATCGGAGAATGGAGGTAAATTTATCTTTTACTTTGAGTCTCCTATAGAGTTTCCTGTTGAGTTGAATTCAGATTATATTTCCCTGTTTGAGGCTAAAATGTAATTTCCTGCGCGTGCGAGATACATATGTACAGTGAGTTCTTGACGGCTTCTTTTTAATCTTTAGCATCTAGCAATACAATGGCTTAGATTGATGAATACACTGAAGGCAATATTTTAGTACTCATTAATACATGTACTAATTAATAAAATTATAACTTTTGCTATCACTAATCATCATTTTATATTTTTTTATCGGTTCACCTAGCTACATTTGCTTGAAATTTTCTGTGGCAGTTTTATCTAGTAAATTGGATTTATGACTTGACTTTAGATGTTCACTTTTCACTTATAGAATGTGAAAAAAACCGATTGATCAATGCAAATCTTTAACTTCCAGAACCAAAGCATCGAATCGTTGGCTTGGCGTACTTGTGCCTTTGTTAAACATTTATTCATTTTTAAAATTACACTCGCAATCTATCAAACTCCCAATTTGAAAGCTTTTAGTAGATACGCTTTAGAATGACATATCTATGAATGACATATATTTATTGCATTTGTTTTACTGATTACAGGATGTTTATGTCGTCCCACCAGCCAAAGCAGCTTTGTCAGTGTGGAAACTGCCATAAAGGGGAAAGAGAGACTTGAATGTGTGCTGCATAAACCATGATGTTATGTTTGAGTTGTTGCAGTAGATGAATTTGTCTTATTGTATCAGCTACAACTATGTGAGTGGCCACGACTTGATGAATATTTTTAATAAAAGCTTTATGCCGAGATGAAAATCTTTTTGCTTGTAAAAATTATATAATAAAATTATATTGTTGAAGATAATGTAAAACATGATTTGCAGAATATTGTAGTGAATTGGATACGGTATATGGATGTCCGCAGAACTGGAGAATGTGAGTTCAAATCCAGTTTGCAGCAGACTTCTCATCCCAGACTTATATATCCCTATGTATATTCTTTTCAAAGACGTGCTGCTTATTTTACTTACGGTAGTAAGAAACTAGTTTTCGGTGTGGGCAATGATATACAGCCCAAGGAAAGGTGACAGACATAATGTGGGCTGGGCTTTTGGGAGGCTGTATATCGTTAGTGTGGGTAGCGGCGGAACTGTGCTGATACAAAGACCTTGTACTACATAGTTTGCTTGACAGAATTACCGTAGACCGTTAGAATTGGTAGTTGGTACTCAAATGTTTACACAGCATTTGGAGAAAATGAGTATGACAAATTTTCAATTTTCGTTATTTGAGGCCTTTGAAACATTCATAATAATGCATCTGTAGCTGGATTTAAAAATTTATTTCAGCCAACATGAGCAAATACAAAATAAGATATATGCCAGTAGAGCCGCGTAGCACTAGACTTTTATCGCAAATAGCCGATGTGAATACGAGATATATTGACAGATAAATACCGCGTGACATCATTTTGGGCCAGTCTGGGCATGTTCTTTTGGCCTGAGCGTTTTAAGGCGATCAGATTTTTTCGATTTAAATCTTCAAATATCTCGGCAATGAGATCGCCTAACACAACAAACAACATATCAACTGATAGAGAAAAAAATGCTTTCTTTTAAGATCAACTCAAATTTGACGCAACCACATCTTTAAATGAGCTCCAAAAAGGAGTTTGAAGTGAGGATCTAGTGAGACTTTTTCAGTCAAGTTCCAAAGAGAACATGCATGTAAAGCCTTGGGAATAATTGCATGAGTGGGAATCTTTTTTGCTGTTTGACAGCTCATTCCTGAACACAAAAACGGCTTTAACATGATCATTTTTGTATGCACCGATTTAACGCTGTTGCTAATCTGTTTCTTAAATTCTAGACCCTTATCTACCCTGATTCCATGTACTTTTGTGGAGTCTACAATTTTAATGTTCTGGTTTCCCATGACTGGGAGTTGAAGATGACCATAGAAAACTACTAATTTTATTCTTTGGTAGTTAATTTTTAATTGCCATTTTGTCATCCATTCTTGGATAATAGTGCAATTTTTGCTACATGCGTCTTGAATCTCTGATGACGAATGATCTGACATCAGTATGGTACAATCGTGAGAAAATTGCAAACCAGTGCCTTCTACTTGTAGTAGCATATGTATGTATATAATGAAAAGCAATGGAGACAAAACACTGCCCTGTGGAAGTCCTATTGTACATTTTTGTGGTATGTGTATATAGTTGTTTACCTTCAATTGAATATTTCTTGTGGTGAGAAATGATTCAGCGGTCCTCAAGAAGGCACCAGAGACCCCAAGGACAGCTAATCTAGACATCATCCCTTGATGCCATACAGTATCAAAGGCCTTTTGAAGGTCTCAGAAAATGGCTGCAGTGTGTTCCTTCTTTTTAAAGCATTTTTGTGTTTCTGATATTAGTTGAAGAAGGTACATCAATGTTTCTCTGCTTTTTTCGGAAGTCAAATTGTGAGTTTGGTAATAATATATTATTTTCTATGTTACCTCTTAGTTTTTGTCCTAGAATCCTTTCTAGTGTTTTTCCCCACATGGGAACTGATGGTTAAGGGACGGCATGATCCTACATCAGTGTAGTCTACTTTGCTAGTTTTCCTAAGGAATATTACCAAGTTTGACTTGTCCCATGGCCATATTTGTGTGTTGAGAACTGCGTTGAATAAGCAGTGTAAAGCTATGAGAAGAAATGGACTCGATTGTTTTAGCATCCTTGGGTGAATGCCATTGCAGTCTGCACTTTTTCTTGATGATTTCAGCTTTCCCAGAGCAAGTTCTATCTCTGCCGTTACGTGTTCATTAAGTGAGACAGATTTCTCTACATTTTCAGCTAGAATAGCTGGATTTGTTTTTGGTGGAAATGGCATTGCGTTCATATTTAGGTGACCACCTCCAATCATATGGTCAAAGAGATATTTTGCCTTGCTTTCATCACTGTGTAGAATATTGTCATGGTTATCTTTTAAGTCACCTATTAAGCGATCTTCCTGGTGATAGAAAACCTTCTTGAATGTTTTCCAAAATTTGGAATTGTCTGCTGAGTTTAGTTCAGTAGATTGTTTTTCAATGTACTCACTTTTAGCTTTGTTCAGTTCGAGATTGAATTGCTCCTTGAGAAAATCCATCTTTGATCCATTAGCAACAATTAAGTAATAGCAACAAAAGTGATTTCAATATTATTTAATATTTTACAGCCCATTTTTTGTTTATATTTAAAAATATTTTGTTTATATTTTTTTCGGTATATTATACATGTATTTTCATTTTTTTAAAAACATCACAATCATATTTCAACTTTAGAATGATAGAAATGTAGGATTGACACTTTATTGGAACATAAAAGCAGAAAAATATCCTCCGTACTAAGTAGCGCATTTTCATACGTTGCTGGAAGCATAACAAGAAAGTGAAGGGCAATATGTGCCAGAAAGAATTTGCCTACTACCACAGCACATCATCATTAAGATATCATTTAACTTATTCTCATCCTACCACTCAGCAATCATAACCATCTGTCACAGACAATAACTACTACTACTGTATGTAGGCAGAGGGCATCTCTTCATTCGGATAATGTGAATTAACTGTGCTGCCTCAACTCTTGGCTGGCTTAATTATAGACTTTCATAGACTATTTTCATACTCATAATATTACAATGTAACTTATGTACATTGCACATAACATGTAATCCTGTTAGCAATAATTGTCTCAAATATAATTAATTTATATATAGCTGTATTATTTGTTTTCAAATATGCAAGTTTTTGCTAGATTGTTTCTAAGATTAATCGAAGATTAACTGGTTCAGCCCAGTTATTAATCGCGATTAACTTTTATAATCGTTGTGCAGCTCAATTAAAAATAGTACCAAAATACTATGTTAACCTTGGTAACTATAGGTACCTACAACGACTTAAGTGCATTTTGTGGTCATGATCTCCGAGATATAACATTACAATGTACTACCTGGAGAGTTCTTACCTTTGAAACAGATGATCAACCGAAATGCTGAATTTAATTTAAACGAATTAAGTTTACTAAATACATACTAGAATTAGGTTTACTAAATACATACTAGAATTAAGTTTGCTAAATTCATACTTGAATTACGTTTACTAAATACATACTAAAATTAAGTTTACTAAATACAAACTTGAATTAAGTTTACTAAATACATACTAGAATTAAGTTTACTAAATTCATACTTGAATTAAGTTTACTAAATACATACTAGAATTACGAAGACGGAAAAAGCATCGCGTTTCATAGAGTTGATAGAATTTATAGAACTTCCATTAACACGTCAATTAGCGTGGAAATACCTATAAATACCTATAAATACCTATAAATACCTATAAATACCTATAAATACCTATAAATACCTATAAATACCTATAAATACCTATAAATACCTATAAATACCTATAAATTACAGCGCTATAAATTATCATTAGCTATCATAAGAATTAGGAAAACGCAGTGTGGCTGGGACAAAGTCTTCGGAGCAGCGGAAATAAATTAGGAGAGCAAATGTTGATGTGAAATAAATGGCAAGTATTAAAACTACGAAACAGATGATGTTGTAATGATACAATTGATACAAACTGAGAAACAGATGATGTTGTGATGATACAATTGATACAAACTACGAAACAGATGATGTTGTAATGATACAATTGATACAAACTGAGAAACAGATGATGTTGTAATGATACAATTGATACAAACTGAGAAACAGATGATGTTGTAATGATACAATTGATACAAACTGAGAAACAGATGATGTTGTAATGATACAATTGATACAAACTGAGAAACAGATGATGTTGTAATGATACAATTGATACAAACTGAGAAACAGATGATGTTGTAATGATACAATTGATACAAACTGAGAAACAGATGATGTTGTAATGATACAATTGATACAAACTGAGAAACAGATGATGTTGTGATGATACAATTGATACAAACTGAGAAACAGATGATGTTGTAATGATACAATTGATACAAACTGAGAAACAGATGATGTTGTAATGATACAATTGATACAAACTGAGAAACAGATGATGTTGTAATGATACAATTGATACAAACTGAGAAACAGATGATGTTGTGATGATACAATTGATACAAACTGAGAAACAGATGATGTTGTAATGATACAATTGATACAAACTGAGAAACAGATGATGTTGTAATGATACAATTGATACAAACTGAGAAACAGATGATGTTGTAATGATACAATTGATACAAACTGAGAAACAGATGATGTTGTAATGATACAATTGATACAAACTGAGAAACAGATGATGTTGTAATGATACAATTGATACAAACTAGGATACAGATGATGTTGTAATGATACAATTGATACAAACTGAGAAACAGATGATGTTGTAATGATACAATTGATACAAACTGAGAAACAGATGATGTTGTAATGATACAATTGATACAAACTGAGAAACAGATGATGTTGTAATGATACAATTGATACAAACTAGGAAACAGATGATGTTGTAATGATACAATTGATACAAACTGAGAAACAGATGATGTTGTAATGATACAATTGATACAAACTGAGAAACAGATGATGTTGTAATGATACAATTGATACAAACTGAGAAACAGATGATGTTGTAATGATACAATTGATACAAACTGAGAAACAGATGTTGTTGTAATGATACAATTGATACAAACTGAGAAACAGATGATGTTGTAATGATACAATTGATACAAACTGAGAAACAGATGATATTGTGATGATACAATTGATACAAACTGAGAAACAGATGATGTTGTAATGATACAATTGATACAAACTGAGAAACAGATGATGTTGTAATGATACAATTGATACAAACTGAGAAACAGATGATGTTGTAATGATACAATTGATACAAACTGAGAAACAGATGATGTTGTAATGATACAATTGATACAAACTGAGAAACAGATGATGTTGTGATGATACAATTGATACAAACTGAGAAACAGATGATGTTGTAATGATACAATTGATACAAACTGAGAAACAGATGATGTTGTAATGATACAATTGATACAAACTGAGAAACAGATGATGTTGTAATGATACAATTGATACAAACTGAGAAACAGATGATGTTGTAATGATACAATTGATACAAACTGAGAAACAGATGATGTTGTAATGATACAATTGATACAAACTGAGAAACAGATGATGTTGTGATGATACAATTGATACAAACTGAGAAACAGATGATGTTGTAATGATACAATTGATACAAACTGAGAAACAGATGATGTTGTAATGATACAATTGATACAAACTGAGAAACAGATGATGTTGTAATGATACAATTGATACAAACTGAGAAACAGATGATGTTGTAATGATACAATTGATACAAACTGAGAAACAGATGATGTTGTAATGATACAATTGATACAAACTGAGAAACAGATGATGTTGTAATGATACAATTGATACAAACTGAGAAACAGATGATGTTGTAATGATACAATTGATACAAACTGAGAAACAGATGATGTTGTAATGATACAATTGATACAAACTGAGAAACAGATGATGTTGTAATGATACAATTGATACAAACTAGGAAACAGATGATGTTGTAATGATACAATTGATACAAACTGAGAAACAGATGATGTTGTAATGATACAATTGATACAAACTAGGAAACAGATGATGTTGTAATGATACAATTGATACAAACTGAGAAACAGATGATGTTGTAATGATACAATTGATACAAACTAGGAAACAGATGATGTTGTAATGATACAATTGATACAAACTGAGAAACAGATGATGTTGTAATGATACAATTGATACAAACTGAGAAACAGATGATGTTGTAATGATACAATTGATACAAACTGAGAAACAGATGATGTTGTAATGATACAATTGATACAAACTAGGAAACAGATGATGTTGTAATGATACAATTGATACAAACTGAGAAACAGATGATGTTGTAATGATACAATTGATACAAACTGAGAAACAGATGATGTTGTAATGATACAATTGATACAAACTGAGAAACAGATGATGTTGTAATGATACAATTGATACAAACTAGGAAACAGATGATGTTGTAATGATACAATTGATACAAACTAGGAAACAGATGATGTTGTAATGATACAATTGATACAAACTGAGAAAATCCAACAAAATCGTTATTTCGTGGTAATCAGTACAATTGCCAAATTTCCATTTCAAAATAATCTATTGTTGATCTCCTTTTGCCGAAAAAAAATTAGCCCTAATACGGCGAGGACGAAAAAGCCTCGCGTTTCATAGAGGTAAAATATTTCGTAGTTTAAATTAATATGTCATTTTGAGGTAAAACGGAAAAGGATGTATACTTTAAGTAGTAAGAGCGAGCAGCTGATGGGAAGAGCTTCCGTGGTCTCGGGGTTAAAGCGTTGGATTATTTAACTGCGTTCGCAATCCTTGTGAGTTCAAGCCCAGCTACATGTTGAATTTTAATTTTAAAATTTTAATAACTATAGCTAGACATTTCGAAAACAGATGACAAAAAACAGATGAGAAATACATAGATATATAGATGGTTTGCAGTGACATATAAACGGGATTTAGGCAGTATCGGTTAAAGATTATGCATGCACTCAATTCCAGTAGATACAACCGTTTGCCAAACAATGAAGACGAACTAAGAAGCCAACAAAACAAGATTGAACTCAGGGCTCTTTATTTTTGATTGTACCTGTTTTTCTTGTTGACTAGCAACTGAGAAACAGTCCTCTCAAGTATATAAACTCCTCCAAACACAGCAGACATTCTAAAACACATGATCCATTCATTTTAATCCATTCCAGGGTTGGCATCGAATGGTAAAAAAATCGTATGTTGGGGTATAGAAACATTAGTAATTATATAATGCAAACATACTCTAGTAAAAATCATCAATATTTTACACCAGTACATTGAAAATTAGTAATAAAATAGTATGTTAACTTCAGCAACTATAGTTACCTACAGGAACTTTAGTATATTTAGTGTATTTATTGGTTATAATCTGCATTTAAATGACACGTTACTATGTGCAGTAGGTACCGCAGAGAGTTCTTACCTTCAAGACAGACAGACGTACGTATAACAAAAACTTTGAAATCACCTCAAATAAGTTTAACTTACTAAACACACACTTATAGCTAAGGTTCAGTATTTTAAACTATTTTACCGAATTTCAACTTTTTCACTAAACTAACTGTACAACCCGGCATTTCCTGAGTAATTAAAAAGTCTTTGGACCAAAAATTGATTTGTATTTACCATATAACAATATTTGCCATTCTAACTTTCAAACTACATATCATGAGAGAGGTGTTTTGTGTAGTTGAAATGAATTAAGAAAAAATAAAAACGACTGTCAAGGTTTTCAAACCTTGTCAAACAACTGTAACTTTCAAACTTCATATTATGAGAAAGATGTTTTGTGCAGGTCAAAAAAAGTTACAAAAAATAAAACAATTATAGAAGGGTTTAGATATAAATGTGAAATAATTAGCAAGTAATAGCTAAATTAAGTCGGGTTTACTACGATTACAACAAAGGATGATTCACTAATGATACCACTATTACGAACTGAGAAAACAAAATAAAAAACCTGAAAATGTTGAATTAATAATAAGTCTTGCAAAGAAGTGTGTGTTTAAAAAAGATCACTGTTCCATTAGAAAATATCCATCGAAACCTTGAATTCGACGATACCATTGTCTCGATACTGGTACAAATGCAAAAATGAAATATCGAACTTTGTCAGGCCGAGAAGGAGAGAGAATGTCGAGGCTCTTTTCACAAATACAGTACACTTGTCCACATGAAAAGAATTGGCTTTAACCCCAGATATTGTAATTGAACCTTACCAAAAATATTTTTTAATAGGGGCATCGTAACGTGTAGCAGTATCGGTAAAATAATTAGAATGCGCTATAGCTATATCCGGATAGACACATACGGACCCGCATACCAACTTTGAGAAATACATATATATAGACAGAGGCATCGTAACGTGTATATATATACATACAGACAGAGGCATCGTAACGTATATATATATATATATAGACAGAGGCATTGTAACATGTATATATATATATATATATAGACAGAGGCATCGTAACGTGTATATATATATATATATATATATATACACATTACGATGCCTCTGTCTATATATATATATATATATATATGTGTATATATATATATAACTAGAGTGTGGAATACCCTAGGACACCTATGTATTCGCGGCATCTAACTTTCGCGTTTTCGCGGTGTCATCCTTTCGCGAAAGTTTCATGTGCGAAACTAAACTATCATAACAAACGAGCGAAAAAGCGAAACTAAATAGCTTTGTTCATTGATACTGTATAATTGAATTTTATAACGACATTTATTTTATCGTTTTTAACGACCACTATAGCATCGTTAAAATATAAACCGACAAAATAATTTGACTGTCAAAATTTATTACGTTATTATTTTGCAATTATTTAGGATTATTTTCCCATTAGGAATGATTTATAATGATAGGAATTTGATGTCAATGCACATGCATTAGTTAGCGTTATCGTTTGCTGGGGACATCAATCAATGCAGTGAGCACCGTGTGTTGAAAGAAAATAAGACACATGCACTGACACTCGCAGTACTACACAAGCGGCATGGCTCTGGAAAGGTTTAGATTCACCACTGACACCTCTTCAACAACTTGTAATTTTTTTAGATTTGTTTTGTTTTAAGTGATGTGACTGACGAGACGTTTTTAAATTAAAATAGGCATAACATGACTGCAGTTAATACGCTCAGAAAAAAAAACATCTTTTCCTTTTGAGCGTTTTAACAAAGATCAATTTTGCGGATTTTATTTTAAGTTCATTCGGAGGCTTTTACGCTTTCGATGGGACACGGCCAAGCGGGTGATTGATAAAACTGAATCTTTTGCAAACCTTTATAAAAGTCGTTAACAAAAATATTTTGCCTCTGATGATGATAATAATGATGCCTAAGAACTACTAGAAGTTGATGTTTGTCTCTATGGCTTGGAATGAAGTGACATTCTACAGCGATAAAAACCGCGTCCATGGCCGTTGGGCAAATAACTTTTCGAATGAAGGATGTTGAGGTCGAGTTATCTGAAGGAATTTATCATTGCGTTGGAACTGACCAAACAAATCCATTTGAGTTGACCTTGTGTTTGAGATGAAATGTTACATTTTATCTGAGGGCGAGTTTTTCGAGTTGGACTGTACTTACCGTAAAAAAATTCCCAAAAAGTTGGGGCGGCTCAGCCGGCCAGCTGCCCCAGTGAAAACTGGCCTGTTGATAGTCCAAGAAACAAATGGCAGCAAGCGATCAAATTGCATTATCGACCTTGCCCACACCATTCTACCTGCGGTTCACAATTACAAACTAGTCGCAAATTGAATTTTTTATCGGTGAACCGAACCTGAGGAATATAATTATGTTTGTTCCACTGCATTTATTTTCACATCACTATATTTTCGCACTCATCAGAGCTGCGAAATTAAGTTGCTTCGAAATTTTACTCTGTGAGCTACTCACGAAACTAAATACTAGCGAAATATAAGTGTCCTAGGGTAGGTTAATTTTACTTATCTTTATTCCAGATTGATGTTATATTCTGGGGTCACGACAGGTCTGTTTCGTGCTGGTGCACTCTTCAGGTGACTTGTGTTGAATCACAAGTCACCTGAAGAGTGCACCAGCACGAAACAGACCTGTCGTGACCCCAGAATAAAACATCAATATGAACTGACTCATATGACTGCTTTACGTACAGTCATATGAGCTTCAGTTCATTTTAATTTTACCTGATGAATGGTAGCAACCATGAAACTATAAGTTGTAAAATGTTTTAAAAGTTTTCAGTTCTTAATATAGTTTATATATATATATATATATATATATATATATATATAGACAGACTGAGGCACCGTAACGGGTTAAGCGTATCCTGAGGGTGCACTGTATACAAAATGCATATAACAGGGTAAGCGTATCCTGAGGGTGCACTGTATACAAAATGCATATAACGGGGTAAGCTTATCCTGAGGGTGCACTGTATACAAAATGCATATAACAGGGTAAGCGTATCCTGAGGATGCACTGTATACAAAATGCATATAACAGGGTAAGCGTATCCTGAGGGTGCACTGTATGCAAAATGCGTATAACAGGGTAAGCGTATCCTGAGGGTGCACTGTATACAAAATGCATATAACAGGGTAAGCGTATCCTGAGGATGCACTGTATACAAAATGCATGTAACAGGGTAAGCGTATCCTGAGGATGCACTGTATACAAAATGCATGTAACAGGGTAAGCGTATCCTGAGGGTGCACTGTATACAAAATGCATGTAACAGGGTAAGCGTATCCTGAGAGTGCACTGTATACAAAATGCATATAACGAGTTAAGCGTATCCTGAGGGTGCACTGTATACAAAATGCATGTAACAGGGTAAGCGTATCCTGAGGGTACACTGTGTACCAAATAAGAGTTAATCACACAAGCACAATAATTTTAGGTATCCTCTATAACTTGAAGCTAAATTTTTTAAGACAGAGCTTAAACAAAGTGACAGGAATGTCACTTTTATTTACTTCCAACTGTCAAAATTCGGGAAGCTAATGCATTAGCTTTTTGCATCTGTAAATCAACATCTCGAAAGATGTTTCAATTCTGAAAATCAGCATGAAAAACATGGATTGGCATGAAACACACTAGCGCACACACCGATGAACTTGCATACACGCACACTATTATATAAACACAGAAATATGCGCATACACAAGCATGACAAAGGCACCTACATGCACAAGACACAGATACATACGCATTAACACTTGTACTAGACACACTCATACATGCATGTATAATAAACAAACATTCACATGTACAAGACAGACAGTTGTGCAAATGCATGTAAAACATGTATGTATTAACAGACAAATAGCAAAATAACATCATCAGGGAAACTTTAAACGCACTAGGGAAAATAATATTTACCATAATTTATAATACAAAAATATACCTGCAAAATGCTTGATTGATCTCTCCGCCATACAAGGGCCAAAGAAAAGGGGTGGGACCATAACGTCCTAGAGAGTTTATGAAGAGCCTTGTTCTTTCCATGCCCTGTAATGGCACCATGTAATGCGCAAGTAGTATGTTACAACAAACAACAATCAACTGTGGCATATCTAGTAACATGCACCAAGTTTCCTTACAGAAGATCAGCAATGATGCTACAAGTTTTAAGGGTTCCAGTGCAAAACTACCAATCAATATCATCTTACTTCACGCCGTTTCACATTTTAACTAGTGTAAAAATTGGCACTTACTAACAGTTTGTAGTAAAAAGAAGGAATGAGATGATCATTTGCTCAATATTTGGACTAAGTTTCCATTAAAGGTTGTCTTGGCAAAATCTGATGTAAACGGAAATAAATCATCAGTGGAAGTCTGAATTGTGGGCTTTAAACATCTAGCAAATAATGAGTTATATATACCTAATAAGTGATGAGTTATATATACCTAATAGGTGATGAGTTATATATACCTAATAGGTGATGAGTTATATATACCTAGTAAGTGATGAGTTATATATACCTAATAAGTGATGAGTTATATATACCTAATAAGTGATGAGTTATATATACCTAGTAAGTGATGAGTTATATATACCTAGTAAGTGATGAGTAATATATACCTAATAAGTGATGAGTTATATATACCTAATAAGTGATGAGTAATATATACCTAGTAAGTGATGAGTTATATATACCTAGTAAGTGATGAGTTATATATACCTGATAAGTAATGAGTTATATATACCTAACAGGTGATGAGTTATATATACCTAATAGGTGATGAGTTATATATACCTAGTAAGTGATGAGTTATATATACCTAATAAGTGATGAGTTATATATACCTAGTAAGTGATGAGTTATGTATACCTAGTAAGTGATGAGTTATATATACCTGATAAGTAATGAGTTATATATACCTAGTAAGTGATGAGTTATATATACCTAATAAGTGATGAGTTGTATATACCTAATAAGTGATGAGTTATATATACCTAATAAGTGATGAGTTATATATACCTAATAAGTGATGAGTTATATATACCTAATAAGTGATGAGTTGTATATACCTAATAAGTGATGAGTTATATATACCTAATAAGTGATGAGTTATATATACCTAGTAAGTAATGAGTTATATATACCTAGTAAGTGATGAGTTATATATACCTAGTAAGTGATGAGTAATATATACCTAATAAGTGATGAGTTATATATACCTAATAAGTGATGAGTAATATATACCTAGTAAGTGATGAGTTATATATACCTAGTAAGTGATGAGTTATATATACCTGATAAGTAATGAGTTATATATACCTAATAGGTGATGAGTTATATATACCTAATAGGTGATGAGTTATATATACCTAGTAAGTGATGAGTTATATATACCTAATAAGTGATGAGTTGTATATACCTAGTAAGTGATGAGTTATATATACCTAATAAGTAATGAGTTATATATACCTAGTAAGTGATGAGTTATATACACCTAATAAGTGATGAGTAATATATACCTAATAAGTGATGAGTTATATATACCTAATAAGTGATGAGTTATATATACCTAGTAAGTGATGAGTTATATATACCTAGTAAGTGATGAGTTATATATACCTAATAAGTGATGAGTTATATATACCTAGTAAGTGATGAGTTATATATATACCTAATAAGTGATGAGTTATATATACCTAATAAGTGATGAGTTATATATACCTAGTAAGTGATGAGTTATATATACCTAGTAAGTGATGAGTTATATATACCTAATAAGTGATGAGTTATATATACCTAGTAAGTGATGAGTTATATACACCTAATAAGTGATGAGTAATATATACCTAGTAAGTGATGAGTTATATACACCTAATAAGTGATGAGTAATATATACCTAATAAGTGATGAGTTATATATACCTAATAAGTGATGAGTAATATATACCTAGTAAGTGATGAGTTATATATATACCTAATAAGTGATGAGTTATATATACCTAATAAGTGATGAGTTATATATACCTAGTAAGTGATGAGTTATATATACCTAATAAGTGATGAGTTATATATACCTAGTAAGTGATGAGTTATATACACCTAATAAGTGATGAGTAATATATACCTAGTAAGTGATGAGTTATATACACCTAATAAGTGATGAGTAATATATACCTAATAAGTGATGAGTTATATATACCTAATAAGTGATGAGTAATATATACCTAATAAGTGATGAGTTATATATACCTAATAAGTGATGAGTTATATATACCTAGTAAGTGATGAGTTATATATACCTAGTAAGTGATGAGTTATATATACCTAATAAGTGATGAGTTATATATACCTAGTAAGTGATGAGTTATATACACCTAATAAGTGATGAGTAATATATACCTAGTAAGTGATGAGTTATATACACCTAATAAGTGATGAGTAATATATACCTAATAAGTGATGAGTTATATATACCTAATAAGTGATGAGTAATATATACCTAATAAGTGATGAGTAATATATACCTAATAAGTAATGAGTTATATATACCTAATAAGTGATGAGTTATATATACCTAATAAGTGATGAGTTATATATACCTAATAAGTGATGAGTTATATATACCTAATAAGTGATGAGTTATATATACCTAATAAGTGATGAGTTATATATACCTAATAAGTGATGAGTTATATATACCTAATAAGTGATGGGTTATATACACCTAATAAGTGATGAGTAATATATACCTAATAAGTAATGAGTTATATATACCTAATAAGTGATGAGTTATATATACCTAATAAGTGATGAGTTATATATACCTAGTAAGTGATGAGTTATATACACCTAATAAGTGATGAGTAATATATACCTAGTAAGTGATGAGTTATATACACCTAATAAGTGATGAGTAATATATACCTAATAAGTGATGAGTTATATATACCTAATAAGTGATGAGTAATATATACCTAGTAAGTGATGAGTTATATATATACCTAATAAGTGATGAGTTATATATACCTAATAAGTGATGAGTTATATATACCTAATAAGTAATGAGTTATATATACCTAGTAAGTAATGAGTTATATATACCTAGTAAGTAATGAGTTATATATACCTAATAAGTAATGAGTTATATATACCTAATAAGTGATGAGTTATATATACCTAATAAGTGATGAGTTATATATACCTAATAAGTGATGAGTTATATATACCTAATAAGTGATGAGTTATATATACCTAATAAGTGATGAGGTATATATACCTAATAAGTGATGAGTTATATATACCTAATAAGTGATGGGTTATATACACCTAATAAGTGATGAGTAATATATACCTAATAAGTAATGAGTTATATATACCTAATAAGTGATGAGTTATATACACCTAATAAGTGATGAGTAATATATACCTAATAAGTGATGAGTTATATATACCTAATAAGTAATGAGTTATATATACCTAATAAGTGATGAGTTATATATACCTAATAGGTGATGAGTTATATATACCTAATAGATGATGAGTTATATATACCTAGTAAGTGATGAGTTATATATACCTAATAAGTGATGAGTTATATATACCTAGTAAGTGATGAGTTATATACACCTAATAAGTGATGAGTAATATATACCTAATAAGTGATGAGTTATATATACCTAATAAGTGATGAGTAATATATACCTAGTAAGTGATGAGTTATATATATACCTAATAAGTGATGAGTTATATATACCTAATAAGTGATGAGTTATATATACCTAATAAGTAATGAGTTATATATACCTAGTAAGTAATGAGTTATATATACCTAGTAAGTAATGAGTTATATATACCTAATAAGTGATGAGTTATATATACCTAATAAGTGATGAGTTATATATACCTAATAAGTGATGAGTTATATATACCTATTAAGTGATGAGTTATATATACCTAATAAGTGATGAGTTGTATATACATAATAAGTGATGAGTTATATATACCTAATAAGTGATGGGTTATATACACCTAATAAGTGATGAGTAATATATACCTAATAAGTAATGAGTTATATATACCTAATAAGTGATGAGTTATATATACCTAATAAGTGATGAGTTATATATACCTAGTAAGTGATGAGTTATATATACCTAATAAGTAATGAGTTATATATACCTAATAAGTGATGAGTAATATATACCTAATAAGTGATGAGTTATATATACCTAATAAGTAATGAGTTATATATACCTAGTAAGTGATGAGTTATATACACCTAATAAGTGATGAGTAATATATACCTAATAAGTGATGAGTAATATATACCTAATAAGTGATGAGTTATATATACCTAATAAGTAATGAGTTATATATACCTAGTAAGTGATGAGTTATATACACCTAATAAGTGATGAGTAATATATACCTAATAAGTGATGAGTTATATATACCTAATAAGTGATGAGTTATATATACCTAATAAGTAATGAGTTATATATACCTAATAAGTGATGAGTTATATATACCTAGTAAGTGATGAGTTATATATACCTAATAAGTGATGAGTTATATATATACCTAATAAGTGATGAGTAATATATACCTAATAAGTGATGAGTTATATATACCTAATAAGTAATGAGTTATATATACCTAGTAAGTGATGAGTTATATACACCTAATAAGTGATGAGTAATATATACCTAATAAGTGATGAGTTATATATACCTAATAAGTGATGAGTTATATATACCTAATAAGTAATGAGTTATATATACCTAATAAGTGATGAGTTATATATACCTAGTAAGTGATGAGTTATATATACCTAATAAGTGATGAGTTATATATACCTAATAAGTAATGAGTTATATATACCTAATAAGTGATGAGTTATATATACCTAATAAGTGATGAGTTATATATACCTAATAAGTGATGAGTTATATATACCTAATAAGTGATGAGTTATATATACCTAATAAGTGATGAGTTATATATACCTAATAAGTGATGAGTTATATATACCTAATAAGTGATGAGTTATATATACCTAATAAGTGATGAGTTATATATACCTAACAAGTGATGAGTAATATATACCTAATAAGTGATGAGTTATATATACCTAGTAAGTGATGAGTTATATATACCTAATAAGTGATGAGTTATATATACCTAATAAGTAATGAGTTATATATACCTAATAAGTGATGAGTTATATATACCTAGTAAGTGATGAGTTATATACACCTAATAAGTGATGAGTAATATATACCTAATAAGTGATGAGTTATATATACCTAATAAGTAATGAGTTATATATACCTAATAAGTGATGAGTTATATATACCTAATAAGTGATGAGTTATATATACCTAATAAGTAATGAGTTATATATACCTAATAAGTGATGAGTTATATATACCTAATAAGTGATGAGTTATATATACCTAATAAGTGATGAGTTATATATACCTAATAAGTAATGAGTTATATATACCTAATAAGTGATGAGTTATATATACCTAGTAAGTGATGAGTTATATACACCTAATAAGTGATGAGTAATATATACCTAATAAGTGATGAGTTATATATACCTAATAAGTAATGAGTTATATATACCTAATAAGTAATGAGTTATATATACCTAATAAGTGATGAGTTATATATACCTAATAAGTGATGAGTTATATATACCTAATAAGTAATGAGTTATATATACCTAGTAAGTGATGAGTTATATATACCTAATAAGTGATGAGTTATATATACCTAATAAGTAATGAGTTATATATACCTAGTAAGTGATGAGTTATATATACCTAATAAGTGATGAGTTATATATACCTAATAAGTGATGAGTTATATATACCTAATAAGTGATGAGTTATATATACCTAATAAGTGATGAGTAATATATACCTAATAAGTAATGAGTTATATATACCTAATAAGTGATGAGTAATATATACCTAATAAGTGATGAGTTATATACACCTAATAAGTGATGAGTAATATATACCTAATAAGTGATGAGTTATATATACCTAATAAGTAATGAGTTATATATACCTAATAAGTGATGAGTTATATATACCTAATAAGTGATGAGTTATATATACCTAATAAGTGATGAGTAATATATACCTAATAAGTAATGAGTTATATATACCTAATAAGTGATGAGTAATATATACCTAATAAGTGATGAGTTATATATACCTAATAAGTGATGAGTTATATATACCTAATAAGTGATGAGTAATATATACCTAATAAGTGATGAGTTATATATACCTAGTAAGTGATGAGTTATATACACCTAATAAGTGATGAGTAATATATACCTAATAAGTGATGAGTTATATATACCTAATAAGTGATGAGTTATATATACCTAATAAGTGATGAGTTATATATACCTAATAAGTAATGAGTTATATATACCTAGTAAGTGATGAGTTATATACACCTAATAAGTGATGAGTAATATATACCTAATAAGTGATGAGTTATATATACCTAATAAGTAATGAGTTATATATACCTAGTAAGTGATGAGTTATATACACCTAATAAGTGATGAGTAATATATACCTAATAAGTGATGAGTTATATATACCTAATAAGTGATGAGTTATATATACCTAATAAGTGATGAGTTATATATACCTAATAAGTAATGAGTTATATATACCTAGTAAGTGATGAGTTATATACACCTAATAAGTGATGAGTAATATATACCTAATAAGTGATGAGTTATATATACCTAATAAGTAATGAGTTATATATACCTAATAAGTGATGAGTTATATATACCTAATAAGTGATGAGTTATATATACCTAATAAGTAATGAGTTATATATACCTAGTAAGTGATGAGTTATATATACCTAATAAGTGATGAGTTATATATACCTAATAAGTAATGAGTTATATATACCTAGTAAGTGATGAGTTATATATACCTAATAAGTGATGAGTTATATATACCTAATAAGTGATGAGTTATATATACCTAATAAGTGATGAGTTATATATACCTAGTAAGTGATGAGTAATATATACCTAATAAGTGATGAGTTATATATACCTAATAAGTGATGAGTTATATATACCTAATAAGTAATGAGTTATATATACCTAGTAAGTGATGAATTATATACACCTAATAAGTGATGAGTAATATATACCTAATAAGTGATGAGTTATATACACCTAATAAGTGATGAGTAATATATACCTAATAAGTGATGAGTTATATATACCTAATAAGTGATGAGTTATATATACCTAATAAGTGATGAGTTATATATACCTAATAAGTGATGAGTTATATATACCTAATAAGTAATGAGTTATATATACCTAGTAAGTGATGAGTTGTATATACCTAATAAGTGATGAGTTACATATACCTAATAAGTGATGAGTAATATATACCTAGTAAGTGATGAGTTATATATACCTAATAAGTGATGAGTTATATATACCTAATAAGTGATGAGTTATATATACCTAATAAGTGATGAGTTATATATACCTAATAAGTGATGAGTTATATATACCTAATAAGTAATGAGTTATATATACCTAGTAAGTGATGAGTTATATATACCTAATAAGTGATGAGTTATATATACCTAATAAGTGATGAGTTATATATACCTAATAAGTGATGAGTTATATATACCTAATAAGTGATGAGTTATATATACCTAATAAGTGATGAGTTATATATACCTAGTAAGTGATGAGTTATATATACCTAGTAAGTGATGAGTTATATATACCTAATAAGTGATGAGTTGTATATACCTAATAAGTGATGAGTAATATATACCTAGTAAGTGATGAGTTATATATACCTAATAAGTGATGAGTTATATATACCTAATAAGTGATGAGTTATATATACCTAATAAGTGATGAGTTGTATATACCTAATAAGTGATGAGTAATATATACCTAAGAAGTGATGAGTTATATATACCTAATAAGTGATGAGTTATATATACCTAGTAAGTGATGAGTTATATATACCTAGTAAGTGATGAGTTATATATACCTAATAAGTAATGAGTTATATATACCTAATAAGTGATGAGTTATATATACCTAATAAGTGATGAGTTATATATACCAAGTAGGTAATGAGTTACATATACCTAATAAGTGATGAGTTACATATACCTAATAAGTGATGAGTTATATATACCTAATAAGTGATGAGTTATATATACCTAATAAGTGATGAGTTGTATATACCTAATAAGTGATGAGTTGTATATACATAATAAGTGATGAGTTATATATACCTAATAAGTGATGAGTTATATATACCTAATAAGTGATGAGTAATATATACCTAATATGTGATGAGTAATATATACCTAATATGTGATGAGTTGTATATACCTAATAAGTGATGAGTTATATATACCTAATAAGTGATGAGTTATATATACCTAATAAGTGATGAGTTGTATATACCTAATAAGTGATGAGTTGTATATACCTAATAAGTAATGAGTTATATATACCTAATAAGTGATGAGTTATATATACCTAATAAGTGATGAGTTATATATACCTAATAAGTGATGAGTTATATATACCTAATAAGTAATGAGTTATATATACCTAGTAAGTGATGAGTTATATATACCAAGTAAGTGATGAGTTATATATACCTAATAAGTAATGAGTTATATATACCTAGTAAGTAATGAGTTATATATACCTAATAAGTGATGAGTTATATATACCTAATAAGTGATGAGTTATATATACCTAATAAGTGATGAGTTATATATACCTAATAAGTAATGAGTTGTATATACCTAATAAGTGATGAGTTACATATACCTAATAAGTGATGAGTAATATATACCTAGTAAGTGATGAGTTATATATACCTAATAAGTGATGAGTTATATATACCTAATAAGTGATGAGTTATATATACCTAATAAGTGATGAGTTATATATACCTAATAAGTGATGAGTTATATATACCTAATAAGTAATGAGTTATATATACCTAGTAAGTGATGAGTTATATATACCTAATAAGTGATGAGTTGTATATACATAATAAGTGATGAGTTATATATACCTAATAAGTGATGAGTTATATATACCTAATAAGTAATGAGTTATATATACCTAATAAGTGATGAGTTATATATACCTAATAAGTGATGAGTTATATATACCTAATAGGTGATGAGTTATATATACCTAATAAGTGATGAGTAATATATACCTAATAAGTGATGAGTTATATATACCTAATAAGTGATGAGTTATATATACCTAATAAGTGATGAGTTATATATACCTAATAAGTGATGAGTTATATATACCTAGTAAGTGATGAGTTATATATACCTAATAAGTAATGAGTTATATATACCTAATAAGTGATGAGTTATATATACCTAATAAGTAATGAGTTATATATACCTAATAAGTGATGAGTTATATATACCTAATAAGTGATGAGTTGTATATACCTAATAAGTAATGAGTTATACATACCTAATAAGTGATGAGTTATATATACCTAGTAAGTGATGAGTTATATATACCTAATAAGTGATGAGTTATATATACCTAATAAGTGATGAGTTGTATATACCTAATAAGTGATGAGTTATATATACCTAATAAGTGATGAGTTATATATACCTAGTAAGTGATGAGTTATATATACCTAATAAGTGATGAGTTATATATACCTAATAAGTGATGAGTTATATATACTTAATAAGTGATGAGTTATATATACCTAATAAGTGATGAGTTATATATACCTAATAAGTGATGAGTTGTATATACCTAATAAGTGATGAGTTATATATACCTAATAAGTGATGAGTTATATATACCTAATAAGTGATGAGTTATATATACCTAGTAAGTGATGAGTAATATATACCTAGTAAGTGATGAGTTATATATACCTAATAAGTGATGAGTTATATATACCTAATAAGTGATGAGTTATATATACCTAATAAGTGATGAGTTATATATACCTAATAAGTGATGAGTTATATATACCTAATAAGTGATGAGTTGTATATACCTAATAAGTGATGAGTTATATATACCTAATAAGTGATGAGTTATATATACCTAGTAAGTGATGAGTTATATATACCTAGTAAGTGATGAGTTATATATACCTAATAAGTGATGAGTTGTATATACCTAATAAGTGATGAGTAATATATACCTAATAAGTGATGAGTTATATATACATAATAAGTGATGAGTTATATATACCTAGTAAGTGATGAGTTATATATACCTAGTAAGTGATGAGTTATATATACCTAATAAGTAATGAGTTATATATACCTAATAAGTGATGAGTTATATATACCTAATAAGTGATGAGTTATATATACCTAATAAGTGATGAGTTATATATACCTAGTAAGTGATGAGTTATATATACCTAGTAAGTGATGAGTTATATATACCTAATAAGTAATGAGTTGTATATACCTAATAAGTGATGAGTTATATATACCTAATAAGTGATGAGTTATATATACCTAATAAGTGATGAGTTATATATACCTAATAAGTGATGAGTTATATATACCTAGTAAGTGATGAGTTATATATACCTAGTAAGTGATGAGTTATATATACCTAATAAGTGATGAGTTGTATATACCTAATAAGTGATGAGTAATATATACCTAGTAAGTGATGAGTTATATATACCTAATAAGTGATGAGTTATATATACCTAATAAGTGATGAGTTATATATACCTAATAAGTGATGAGTTGTATATACCTAATAAGTGATGAGTAATATATACCTAAGAAGTGATGAGTTATATATACCTAATAAGTGATGAGTTATATATACCTAGTAAGTGATGAGTTATATATACCTAGTAAGTGATGAGTTATATATACCTAATAAGTAATGAGTTATATATACCTAATAAGTGATGAGTTATATATACCTAATAAGTGATGAGTTATATATACCAAGTAGGTAATGAGTTACATATACCTAATAAGTGATGAGTTACATATACCTAATAAGTGATGAGTTATATATACCTAATAAGTGATGAGTTATATATACCTAATAAGTGATGAGTTGTATATACCTAATAAGTGATGAGTTGTATATACATAATAAGTGATGAGTTATATATACCTAATAAGTGATGAGTTATATATACCTAATAAGTGATGAGTAATATATACCTAATATGTGATGAGTAATATATACCTAATATGTGATGAGTTGTATATACCTAATAAGTGATGAGTTATATATACCTAATAAGTGATGAGTTATATATACCTAATAAGTGATGAGTTGTATATACCTAATAAGTGATGAGTTGTATATACCTAATAAGTGATGAGTTGTATATACCTAATAAGTAATGAGTTATATATACCTAATAAGTGATGAGTTATATATACCTAATAAGTGATGAGTTATATATACCTAATAAGTGATGAGTTATATATACCTAATAAGTAATGAGTTATATATACCTAGTAAGTGATGAGTTATATATACCAAGTAAGTGATGAGTTATATATACCTAATAAGTAATGAGTTATATATACCTAGTAAGTAATGAGTTATATATACCTAATAAGTGATGAGTTATATATACCTAATAAGTGATGAGTTATATATACCTAATAAGTGATGAGTTATATATACCTAATAAGTAATGAGTTGTATATACCTAATAAGTGATGAGTTACATATACCTAATAAGTGATGAGTAATATATACCTAGTAAGTGATGAGTTATATATACCTAATAAGTGATGAGTTATATATACCTAATAAGTGATGAGTTATATATACCTAATAAGTGATGAGTTATATATACCTAATAAGTGATGAGTTATATATACCTAATAAGTAATGAGTTATATATACCTAGTAAGTGATGAGTTATATATACCTAATAAGTGATGAGTTGTATATACATAATAAGTGATGAGTTATATATACCTAATAAGTGATGAGTTATATATACCTAATAAGTAATGAGTTATATATACCTAATAAGTGATGAGTTATATATACCTAATAAGTGATGAGTTATATATACCTAATAGGTGATGAGTTATATATACCTAATAAGTGATGAGTAATATATACCTAATAAGTGATGAGTTATATATACCTAATAAGTGATGAGTTATATATACCTAATAAGTGATGAGTTATATATACCTAATAAGTGATGAGTTATATATACCTAGTAAGTGATGAGTTATATATACCTAATAAGTAATGAGTTATATATACCTAATAAGTGATGAGTTATATATACCTAATAAGTAATGAGTTATATATACCTAATAAGTGATGAGTTATATATACCTAATAAGTGATGAGTTGTATATACCTAATAAGTAATGAGTTATACATACCTAATAAGTGATGAGTTATATATACCTAGTAAGTGATGAGTTATATATACCTAATAAGTGATGAGTTATATATACCTAATAAGTGATGAGTTGTATATACCTAATAAGTGATGAGTTATATATACCTAATAAGTGATGAGTTATATATACCTAGTAAGTGATGAGTTATATATACCTAGTAAGTGATGAGTTATATATACCTAATAAGTGATGAGTTGTATATACCTAATAAGTGATGAGTTATATATACCTAATAAGTGATGAGTTATATATACCTAGTAAGTGATGAGTTATATATACCTAGTAAGTGATGAGTTATATGTACCTAATAAGTGATGAGTTGTATATACCTAATAAGTGATGAGTTATATATACCTAGTAAGTGATGAGTTATATATACCTAATAAGTGATGAGTTATATATACCTAATAAGTAATGAGTTATATATACCTAATAAGTGATGAGTTATATATACCTAATAAGTAATGAGTTATATATACCTAATAAGTGATGAGTTATATATACCTAATAAGTGATGAGTTGTATATACCTAATAAGTAATGAGTTATATATACCTAATAAGTGATGAGTTATATATACCTAGTAAGTGATGAGTTATATATACCTAATAAGTGATGAGTTATATATACCTAATAAGTGATGAGTTGTATATACCTAATAAGTGATGAGTTATATATACCTAATAAGTGATGAGTTATATATACCTAGTAAGTGATGAGTTATATATACCTAGTAAGTGATGAGTTATATATACCTAATAAGTGATGAGTTGTATATACCTAATAAGTAATGAGTTATATATACCTAATAAGTGATGAGTTGTATATACCTAATAAGTGATGAGTTATATATACCTAGTAAGTGATGAGTTATATATACCTAATAAGTGATGAGTTATATATACCTAATAAGTAATGAGTTATATATACCTAATAAGTGATGAGTTATATATACCTAATAAGTGATGAGTTATATATACCTAATAAGTGATGAGTTATATATACCTAATAAGTGATGAGTTGTATATACCTAATAAGTGATGAGTTATATATACCTAATAAGTGATGAATTATATATACCTAATAAGTGATGAGTTATATATACCTAATAAGTAATGAGTTATATATACCTAATAAGTGATGAGTTATATATACCTAATAGGTGATGAGTTATATATACCTAATAAGTGATGAGTTATATATACCTAGTAAGTGATGAGTTATATATACCAAATAAGTGATGAGTTATATATACCTAATAAGTGATGAGTTATATATACTTAATAAGTGATGAGTTATATATACCTAATAAGTGATGAGTTATATATACCTAATAAGTGATGAGTTGTATATACCTAATAAGTGATGAGTTATATATACCTAATAAGTGATGAGTTATATATACCTAATAAGTGATGAGTTATATATACCTAGTAAGTGATGAGTAATATATACCTAGTAAGTGATGAGTTATATATACCTAATAAGTGATGAGTTATATATACCTAATAAGTGATGAGTTATATATACCTAATAAGTGATGAGTTATATATACCTAATAAGTGATGAGTTATATATACCTAATAAGTGATGAGTTGTATATACCTAATAAGTGATGAGTTATATATACCTAATAAGTGATGAGTTATATATACCTAGTAAGTGATGAGTTATATATACCTAGTAAGTGATGAGTTATATATACCTAATAAGTGATGAGTTGTATATACCTAATAAGTGATGAGTAATATATACCTAATAAGTGATGAGTTATATATACATAATAAGTGATGAGTAATATATACCTAGTAAGTGATGAGTTATATATACCTAGTAAGTGATGAGTTATATATACCTAATAAGTAATGAGTTATATATACCTAATAAGTGATGAGTTATATATACCTAATAAGTGATGAGTTATATATACCTAATAAGTGATGAGTTATATATACCTAGTAAGTGATGAGTTATATATACCTAGTAAGTGATGAGTTATATATACCTAATAAGTAATGAGTTATATATACCTAATAAGTGATGAGTTATATATACCTAATAAGTGATGAGTTATATATACCTAATAAGTGATGAGTTATATATACCTAATAAGTGATGAGTTATATATACCTAGTAAGTGATGAGTTATATATACCTAGTAAGTGATGAGTTATATATACCTAATAAGTGATGAGTTGTATATACCTAATAAGTGATGAGTAATATATACCTAGTAAGTGATGAGTTATATATACCTAATAAGTGATGAGTTATATATACCTAATAAGTGATGAGTTATATATACCTAATAAGTGATGAGTTGTATATACCTAATAAGTGATGAGTAATATATACCTAATAAGTGATGAGTTATATATACCTAATAAGTGATGAGTTATATATACCTAGTAAGTGATGAGTTATATATACCTAGTAAGTGATGAGTTATATATACCTAATAAGTAATGAGTTATATATACCTAATAAGTGATGAGTTATATATACCTAATAAGTGATGAGTTATATATACCAAGTAGGTAATGAGTTACATATACCTAATAAGTGATGAGTTACATATACCTAATAAGTGATGAGTTATATATACCTAATAAGTGATGAGTTATATATACCTAATAAGTGATGAGTTGTATATACCTAATAAGTGATGAGTTGTATATACATAATAAGTGATGAGTTATATATACCTAATAAGTGATGAGTTATATATACCTAATAAGTGATGAGTAATATATACCTAATATGTGATGAGTAATATATACCTAATATGTGATGAGTTGTTTATACCTAATAAGTGATGAGTTATATATACCTAATAAGTGATGAGTTATATATACCTAATAAGTGATGAGTTGTATATACCTAATAAGTGATGAGTTGTATATACATAATAAGTGATGAGTTATATATACCTAATAAGTGATGAGTTATATATACCTAATAAGTGATGAGTTGTATATACCTAATAAGTGATGAGTTATATATACCTAATAAGTGATGAGTTATATATACTTAATAAGTGATGAGTTATATATACCTAATAAGTGATGAGTTGTATATACCTAATAAGTGATGAGTTGTATATACCTAATAAGTGATGAGTTATATATACCTAGTAAGTGATGAGTTATATATACCTAATAAGTGATGAGTTATATATACCTAATAAGTAATGAGTTATATATACCTAGTAAGTGATGAGTTATATATACCTAATAAGTGATGAGTTATATACACCTAATAAGTGATGAGTTGTATATACCTAATAAGTGATGAGTTATATATACCTAATAAGTAATGAGTTATATATACCTAGTAAGTAATGAGTTATATATACCTAATAAGTGATGAGTTATATATACCTAATAAGTGATGAGTTATATATACCTAGTAAGTGATGAGTTATATATACCAAGTAAGTGATGAGTTATATATACCTAATAAGTAATGAGTTATATATACCTAGTAAGTAATGAGTTATATATACCTAATAAGTGATGAGTTATATATACCTAATAAGTGATGAGTTATATATACCTAATAAGTGATGAGTAATATATACCTAATATGTGATGAGTTGTATATACCTGATAAGTGATGAGTTGTATATACCTAGTAAGTGATGAGTTATATATACCTGGTCAGTGATGAGTTATATATACCAAGTAAGTGATGAGTTATATATACCTAATAAGTGATGGGTAATATATACCTAGTAAGTAATGAGTTATATATACCTAATAAGTGATGAGTTATATATACCTAATAAGTGATGAGTTATATATACCTAATAAGTGATGAGTAATATATACCTAATATGTGATGAGTTGTATATACCTGATAAGTGATGAGTAATATATACCTAGTAAGTGATGAGTTATATATACCTAATAAGTGATGAGTTATATATACCTAATAAGTGATGAGTTATATATACCTAATAAGTGATGAGTTGTATATACCTAATAAGTGATGAGTAATATATACCTAGTAAGTGATGAGTTATATATACCTAATAAGTGATGAGTTATATATACCTAATAAGTGATGAGTTATATATACCTAATAAGTGATGAGTTGTATATACCTAATAAGTGATGAGTAACATATACCTAAGAAGTGATGAGTTATATATACCTAATAAGTGATGAGTTATATATACCTAGTAAGTGATGAGTTATATATACCTAGTAAGTGATGAGTTATATATACCTAATAAGTAATGAGTTATATATACCTAATAAGTGATGAGTTATATATACCTAATAAGTGATGAGTTATATATACCAAGTAGGTAATGAGTTACATATACCTAATAAGTGATGAGTTACATATACCTAATAAGTGATGAGTTATATATACCTAATAAGTGATGAGTTATATATACCTAGTAAGTGATGAGTTATATATACCTAATAAGTGATGAGTTATATATACCTAATAAGTAATGAGTTATATATACCTAATAAGTGATGAGTTATATATACCTAATAAGTGATGAGTAATATATACCTAATATGTGATGAGTAATATATACCTAATATGTGATGAGTTGTATATACCTAATAAGTGATGAGTTATATATACCTAATAAGTGATGAGTTATATATACCTAATAGGTGATGAGTTGTATATACCTAATAAGTGATGAGTTGTATATACCTAATAAGTAATGAGTTATATATACCTAATAAGTGATGAGTTATATATACCTAATAAGTGATGAGTTATATATACCTAATAAGTGATGAGTTATATATACCTAATAAGTAATGAGTTATATATACCTAGTAAGTGATGAGTTATATATACCAAGTAAGTGATGAGTTATATATACCTAATAAGTAATGAGTTATATATACCTAGTAAGTAATGAGTTATATATACCTAATAAGTGATGAGTTATATATACCTAATAAGTGATGAGTTATATATACCTAATAAGTGATGAGTTATATATACCTAATAAGTAATGAGTTGTATATACCTAATAAGTGATGAGTTACATATACCTAATAAGTGATGAGTAATATATACCTAGTAAGTGATGAGTTATATATACCTAATAAGTGATGAGTTATATATACCTAATAAGTGATGAGTTATATATACCTAATAAGTGATGAGTTATATATACCTAATAAGTGATGAGTTATATATACCTAATAAGTAATGAGTTATATATACCTAGTAAGTGATGAGTTATATATACCTAATAAGTGATGAGTTGTATATACATAATAAGTGATGAGTTATATATACCTAATAAGTGATGAGTTATATATACCTAATAAGTAATGAGTTATATATACCTAATAAGTGATGAGTTATATATACCTAATAAGTGATGAGTTATATATACCTAATAGGTGATGAGTTATATATACCTAATAAGTGATGAGTAATATATACCTAATAAGTGATGAGTTATATATACCTAATAAGTGATGAGTTATATATACCTAATAAGTGATGAGTTATATATACCTAATAAGTGATGAGTTATATATACCTAGTAAGTGATGAGTTATATATACCTAATAAGTAATGAGTTATATATACCTAATAAGTGATGAGTTATATATACCTAATAAGTAATGAGTTATATATACCTAATAAGTGATGAGTTATATATACCTAATAAGTGATGAGTTGTATATACCTAATAAGTAATGAGTTATACATACCTAATAAGTGATGAGTTATATATACCTAGTAAGTGATGAGTTATATATACCTAATAAGTGATGAGTTATATATACCTAATAAGTGATGAGTTGTATATACCTAATAAGTGATGAGTTATATATACCTAATAAGTGATGAGTTATATATACCTAGTAAGTGATGAGTTATATATACCTAATAAGTGATGAGTTATATATACCTAATAAGTGATGAGTTATATATACTTAATAAGTGATGAGTTATATATACCTAATAAGTGATGAGTTATATATACCTAATAAGTGATGAGTTGTATATACCTAATAAGTGATGAGTTATATATACCTAATAAGTGATGAGTTATATATACCTAATAAGTGATGAGTTATATATACCTAGTAAGTGATGAGTAATATATACCTAGTAAGTGATGAGTTATATATACCTAATAAGTGATGAGTTATATATACCTAATAAGTGATGAGTTATATATACCTAATAAGTGATGAGTTATATATACCTAATAAGTGATGAGTTATATATACCTAATAAGTGATGAGTTGTATATACCTAATAAGTGATGAGTTATATATACCTAATAAGTGATGAGTTATATATACCTAGTAAGTGATGAGTTATATATACCTAGTAAGTGATGAGTTATATATACCTAATAAGTGATGAGTTGTATATACCTAATAAGTGATGAGTAATATATACCTAATAAGTGATGAGTTATATATACATAATAAGTGATGAGTTATATATACCTAGTAAGTGATGAGTTATATATACCTAGTAAGTGATGAGTTATATATACCTAATAAGTAATGAGTTATATATACCTAATAAGTGATGAGTTATATATACCTAATAAGTGATGAGTAATATATACCTAGTAAGTGATGAGTTATATATACCTAATAAGTGATGAGTTATATATACCTAATAAGTGATGAGTTATATATACCTAATAAGTGATGAGTTGTATATACCTAATAAGTGATGAGTAATATATACCTAAGAAGTGATGAGTTATATATACCTAATAAGTGATGAGTTATATATACCTAGTAAGTGATGAGTTATATATACCTAGTAAGTGATGAGTTATATATACCTAATAAGTAATGAGTTATATATACCTAATAAGTGATGAGTTATATATACCTAATAAGTGATGAGTTATATATACCAAGTAGGTAATGAGTTACATATACCTAATAAGTGATGAGTTACATATACCTAATAAGTGATGAGTTATATATACCTAATAAGTGATGAGTTATATATACCTAATAAGTGATGAGTTGTATATACCTAATAAGTGATGAGTTGTATATACATAATAAGTGATGAGTTATATATACCTAATAAGTGATGAGTTATATATACCTAATAAGTGATGAGTAATATATACCTAATATGTGATGAGTAATATATACCTAATATGTGATGAGTTGTATATACCTAATAAGTGATGAGTTATATATACCTAATAAGTGATGAGTTATATATACCTAATAAGTGATGAGTTGTATATACCTAATAAGTGATGAGTTGTATATACCTAATAAGTGATGAGTTGTATATACCTAATAAGTAATGAGTTATATATACCTAATAAGTGATGAGTTATATATACCTAATAAGTGATGAGTTATATATACCTAATAAGTGATGAGTTATATATACCTAATAAGTAATGAGTTATATATACCTAGTCAGTGATGAGTTATATATACCAAGTAAGTGATGAGTTATATATACCTAATAAGTAATGAGTTATATATACCTAGTAAGTAATGAGTTATATATACCTAATAAGTGATGAGTTATATATACCTAATAAGTGATGAGTTATATATACCTAATAAGTGATGAGTTATATATACCTAATAAGTAATGAGTTGTATATACCTAATAAGTGATGAGTTACATATACCTAATAAGTGATGAGTAATATATACCTAGTAAGTGATGAGTTATATATACCTAATAAGTGATGAGTTATATATACCTAATAAGTGATGAGTTATATATACCTAATAAGTGATGAGTTATATATACCTAATAAGTGATGAGTTATATATACCTAATAAGTAATGAGTTATATATACCTAGTAAGTGATGAGTTATATATACCTAATAAGTGATGAGTTGTATATACATAATAAGTGATGAGTTATATATACCTAATAAGTGATGAGTTATATATACCTAATAAGTAATGAGTTATATATACCTAATAAGTGATGAGTTATATATACCTAATAAGTGATGAGTTATATATACCTAATAGGTGATGAGTTATATATACCTAATAAGTGATGAGTAATATATACCTAATAAGTGATGAGTTATATATACCTAATAAGTGATGAGTTATATATACCTAATAAGTGATGAGTTATATATACCTAATAAGTGATGAGTTATATATACCTAGTAAGTGATGAGTTATATATACCTAATAAGTAATGAGTTATATATACCTAATAAGTGATGAGTTATATATACCTAATAAGTAATGAGTTATATATACCTAATAAGTGATGAGTTATATATACCTAATAAGTGATGAGTTGTATATACCTAATAAGTAATGAGTTATACATACCTAATAAGTGATGAGTTATATATACCTAGTAAGTGATGAGTTATATATACCTAATAAGTGATGAGTTATATATACCTAATAAGTGATGAGTTGTATATACCTAATAAGTGATGAGTTATATATACCTAATAAGTGATGAGTTATATATACCTAGTAAGTGATGAGTTATATATACCTAGTAAGTGATGAGTTATATATACCTAATAAGTGATGAGTTGTATATACCTAATAAGTGATGAGTTATATATACCTAATAAGTGATGAGTTATATATACCTAGTAAGTGATGAGTTATATATACCTAGTAAGTGATGAGTTATATATACCTAATAAGTGATGAGTTGTATATACCTAATAAGTGATGAGTTATATATACCTAGTAAGTGATGAGTTATATATACCTAATAAGTGATGAGTTATATATACCTAATAAGTAATGAGTTATATATACCTAATAAGTGATGAGTTATATATACCTAATAAGTAATGAGTTATATATACCTAATAAGTGATGAGTTATATATACCTAATAAGTGATGAGTTGTATATACCTAATAAGTAATGAGTTATATATACCTAATAAGTGATGAGTTATATATACCTAGTAAGTGATGAGTTATATATACCTAATAAGTGATGAGTTATATATACCTAATAAGTGATGAGTTGTATATACCTAATAAGTGATGAGTTATATATACCTAATAAGTGATGAGTTATATATACCTAGTAAGTGATGAGTTATATATACCTAGTAAGTGATGAGTTATATATACCTAATAAGTGATGAGTTGTATATACCTAATAAGTAATGAGTTATATATACCTAATAAGTGATGAGTTGTATATACCTAATAAGTGATGAGTTATATATACCTAGTAAGTGATGAGTTATATATACCTAATAAGTGATGAGTTATATATACCTAATAAGTAATGAGTTATATATACCTAATAAGTGATGAGTTATATATACCTAATAAGTGATGAGTTATATATACCTAATAAGTGATGAGTTATATATACCTAATAAGTGATGAGTTGTATATACCTAATAAGTGATGAGTTATATATACCTAATAAGTGATGAATTATATATACCTAATAAGTGATGAGTTATATATACCTAATAAGTAATGAGTTATATATACCTAATAAGTGATGAGTTATATATACCTAATAGGTGATGAGTTATATATACCTAATAAGTGATGAGTTATATATACCTAGTAAGTGATGAGTTATATATACCTAATAAGTGATGAGTTATGTATACCTAATAAGTGATGAGTTATATATACTTAATAAGTGATGAGTTATATATACCTAATAAGTGATGAGTTATATATACCTAATAAGTGATGAGTTGTATATACCTAATAAGTGATGAGTTATATATACCTAATAAGTGATGAGTTATATATACCTAATAAGTGATGAGTTATATATACCTAGTAAGTGATGAGTAATATATACCTAGTAAGTGATGAGTTATATATACCTAATAAGTGATGAGTTATATATACCTAATAAGTGATGAGTTATATATACCTAATAAGTGATGAGTTATATATACCTAATAAGTGATGAGTTATATATACCTAATAAGTGATGAGTTGTATATACCTAATAAGTGATGAGTTATATATACCTAATAAGTGATGAGTTATATATACCTAGTAAGTGATGAGTTATATATACCTAGTAAGTGATGAGTTATATATACCTAATAAGTGATGAGTTGTATATACCTAATAAGTGATGAGTAATATATACCTAATAAGTGATGAGTTATATATACATAATAAGTGATGAGTTATATATACCTAGTAAGTGATGAGTTATATATACCTAGTAAGTGATGAGTTATATATACCTAATAAGTAATGAGTTATATATACCTAATAAGTGATGAGTTGTATATACCTAATAAGTGATGAGTTATATATACCTAATAAGTGATGAGTTATATATACCTAGTAAGTGATGAGTTATATATACCTAGTAAGTGATGAGTTATATATACCTAATAAGTAATGAGTTATATATACCTAATAAGTGATGAGTTATATATACCTAATAAGTGATGAGTTATATATACCTAATAAGTGATGAGTTATATATACCTAATAAGTGATGAGTTATATATACCTAGTAAGTGATGAGTTATATATACCTAGTAAGTGATGAGTTATATATACCTAATAAGTAATGAGTTATATATACCTAATAAGTGATGAGTTGTATATACCTAATAAGTGATGAGTTATATATACCTAATAAGTGATGAGTTATATATACCTAGTAAGTGATGAGTTATATATACCTAGTAAGTGATGAGTTATATATACCTAATAAGTAATGAGTTATATATACCTAATAAGTGATGAGTTATATATACCTAATAAGTGATGAGTTATATATACCTAATAAGTGATGAGTTATATATACCTAATAAGTGATGAGTTATATATACCTAGTAAGTGATGAGTTATATATACCTAGTAAGTGATGAGTTATATATACCTAATAAGTGATGAGTTGTATATACCTAATAAGTGATGAGTAATATATACCTAGTAAGTGATGAGTTATATATACCTAATAAGTGATGAGTTATATATACCTAATAAGTGATGAGTTATATATACCTAATAAGTGATGAGTTGTATATACCTAATAAGTGATGAGTAATATATACCTAATAAGTGATGAGTTATATATACCTAATAAGTGATGAGTTATATATACCTAGTAAGTGATGAGTTATATATACCTAGTAAGTGATGAGTTATATATACCTAATAAGTAATGAGTTATATATACCTAATAAGTGATGAGTTATATATACCTAATAAGTGATGAGTTATATATACCAAGTAGGTAATGAGTTACATATACCTAATAAGTGATGAGTTACATATACCTAATAAGTGATGAGTTATATATACCTAATAAGTGATGAGTTATATATACCTAATAAGTGATGAGTTGTATATACCTAATAAGTGATGAGTTGTATATACATAATAAGTGATGAGTTATATATACCTAATAAGTGATGAGTTATATATACCTAATAAGTGATGAGTAATATATACCTAATATGTGATGAGTAATATATACCTAATATGTGATGAGTTGTTTATACCTAATAAGTGATGAGTTATATATACCTAATAAGTGATGAGTTATATATACCTAATAAGTGATGAGTTGTATATACCTAATAAGTGATGAGTTGTATATACATAATAAGTGATGAGTTATATATACCTAATAAGTGATGAGTTATATATACCTAATAAGTGATGAGTTGTATATACCTAATAAGTGATGAGTTATATATACCTAATAAGTGATGAGTTATATATACTTAATAAGTGATGAGTTATATATACCTAATAAGTGATGAGTTGTATATACCTAATAAGTGATGAGTTGTATATACCTAATAAGTGATGAGTTATATATACCTAGTAAGTGATGAGTTATATATACCTAATAAGTGATGAGTTATATATACCTAATAAGTGATGAGTTATATATACCTAATAAGTGGTGAGTTATATACACCTAATAAGTGATGAGTTGTATATACCTAATAAGTGATGAGTTATATATACCTAATAAGTAATGAGTTATATATACCTAGTAAGTGATGAGTTATATATACCTAATAAGTGATGAGTTATATACACCTAATAAGTGATGAGTTGTATATACCTAATAAGTGATGAGTTATATATACCTAATAAGTAATGAGTTATATATACCTAGTAAGTAATGAGTTATATATACCTAATAAGTGATGAGTTATATATACCTAATAAGTGATGAGTTATATATACCTAGTAAGTGATGAGTTATATATACCAAGTAAGTGATGAGTTATATATACCTAATAAGTAATGAGTTATATATACCTAGTAAGTAATGAGTTATATATACCTAATAAGTGATGAGTTATATATACCTAATAAGTGATGAGTTATATATACCTAATAAGTGATGAGTAATATATACCTAATATGTGATGAGTTGTATATACCTGATAAGTGATGAGTTGTATATACCTAGTAAGTGATGAGTTATATATACCTGGTCAGTGATGAGTTATATATACCAAGTAAGTGATGAGTTATATATACCTAATAAGTGATGGGTAATATATACCTAGTAAGTAATGAGTTATATATACCTAATAAGTGATGAGTTATATATACCTAATAAGTGATGAGTTATATATACCTAATAAGTGATGAGTAATATATACCTAATATGTGATGAGTTGTATATACCTGATAAGTGATGAGTTGTATATACCTAGTAAGTGATGAGTTGTATATACCTAGTAAGTGATGAGTTATATATACCTGGTCAGTGATGAGTTATATATATATATATATATATATTTAATAGGTGATAAGTTGTATACACGTAATATGTGATGAGTTAGCCATAATTACTATGGAAGCACTTACTACTGATGTAGGAACATTCCGTGGAACCATGGCAATGGCATTAACCACATACTTGATTAAGTTGTTTGTCAGCTTCAGTGTCTTCAGGAACTCAACAAAAGGCCGTTCCGAGAAGTCTGCAATTTGAAAATTCTATTTCTTAGCTAATTGGGACTAATAAAATATGGCTTTAGTGGCATATGAATAAAATTAATATTGCTTTGCGCCAAAGTGAAAACAGCAGTTCATTATTTTAAGCCAAGCGTAGCATTGGGCAGCAGCGGTTAGATATACAGCAAAACTTCTAATTGAATACTATGGTGCGCTATCTTTCAACCCTTCATCTGTAGTGGTGGTCAATCAAGGGCGGCATTCAAATAGAGGCTGGCCGAGTATTTTTCAAATAGCTCGCCCAAATTTTGGGAAGATTAATTTAGCCATTTTTCGGGTGAAGCGATTGTTGCCTATATATTGCCCTCTTTTTCGGGTAGAACGATATTAAACCTTTTGGAGGCAATAATGCAATCTGGTAACTCACCTCCAACTTGTCAAAGATCTCTTAATAAATACTCATTGATAAACCGAGAAATAGATTTACTAGTTGATATCTATTGCTGGCAATTGACCTGTGATGATGTTCTAGCCTGTGTCCTGCTTTGCAATTTGCTAGAGCTTTTAATTTTTATTTCATTCCAAATTTGAAAGCATATTTGTATGTTATATTTAATGATGTTGCATAAAACCACATTGCACTCATTGATATGTTTTGCTACAATTTGCAGCCACAACAAGCTTTTTATGTGCAATAGAAGGAGTTAAGAGCGTCCATCAATTGTAAGATAAGATTACCACAATGATGCTATCAAATAATATGCCAGATCATCTATACACATCTGGTAGTATATTAGATCATCTATACACAACTGGTAGTATATTAGATCATCTATACACAACTGGTAATATATTAGATCATCTATACACAACTGGTAGTATATTAGATCATCTATACGCAACTGGTAGTATATTAGATCATCTATACGCAACTGGTAGTATATTAGATCATCTATACACAACTGGCAGTATATTAGATAACGTAACGTAAACCTCCTATAAAGTAAATTCTAAAAAATGGACAGAATTATGTAAAGTTTTGATTCGCGTTACATAAAAAATTAAAAGCACTCCCAAAAGTTATAATTATCAATTAATTATCGACACAAACCAATAATACCACAGTCAATGTACAGTCATTAAGTTAGAAAGTTAAGTTTATTGTTTTCGGTGCGAACCCTCCAAACCAAGGAGGGTGACCCCCAAATCCCCTCCACCCCAAACAGCGAGAACCAACCCAACTTGACCGGATGGTCGGAAGCCTGCTGTAAAGGCGGCAGGGCCAACCCCTTATCCGCCTTGGGGGTGGCAATCACAGGAGCTGCGGGTCTACCCCAGACATAGGACGGCCCGAGGAACCGACCCCGCCCTTCCGCGGAAAGGAAGGCTCCCATGCCTCCCGGAATATGTCGTGGAAGACACTTCTAGAGTGCGAGCGCTCGGCCGGCCTCACTCCACCAGCTATTTTCACCCAGGAAAAGTGGAGGGACGGCCCATCCATCTTCTTTTAGAAACATGATGCACCACAAACCTGATCAATAAGCAGGTCTTGCCAGGAGCCGTACGGGACCAACTAGAGGAGAAGAGAATGACAGCTATGGACTATTGGCTGATGGAACACGGCTCCCCTTCTACGGGATAATCCGTCTGGCCATCCGCCTGAGGGATGTAAAGACAGAGGAAGTCTTTGTGGTTAGCCGTGTGAGAGAAGATGCCAGTCGGAATGCCCTTCTTCATGGCCTATCAGTGCTCTCTCGATTTCGAGCAGCCAGTGGTCCGAGTGGATGGCAGACGGCTAGTCTGCACGGATCGACATGGGCGGCTGCTACAGAGCAAGGTGCAGGTAATAAGGGGATAGTGGTTCCCGCCCGGACAGAAATGGCAATACACTGTCACATCACCATGCGAAATTACTGCTCCATGGGACTGATCGAAGAATTTTCCGACGGACTTCCGATAGCAAGTAGCTTGAATAAGCGGGGACCCGGGGAACAGGCCATCACCCGCTGCATGAATGCTACGGAGCGGCCATTGACTTTTCGGTTCGGAGCCACTATCGGCACTTACACGGAGTGGAGACCCGCAGGTCGAAGAGGACGATCTTTTACTGTGTGACGTCGGACTGACTTTACCCAATGGAGTGCCAGCTCACCTTGAGGAACTGCTCCAGGCAGCCCAGTCAATCTGTGAGGGAATGGGTCGAACGGCAAAGTTGGCTTCCTTGATGCGTCGATATGCCACTGTGTTCAGTACAGGTGACGATGACGTAGGAAAGACCATCGAGGTGGAACATTCTGTTCCACTTAAGGAGGGCACCCGGCCAATCTGGCAACACCCCCCCCCACAGACTCAGACCGGAGAAGGAAGCCGAGGCCGAAAGGCAGGTCCAGGATCTGCTCAAGCGGGGGCTGATCGAGCCAGTCGGAGGAGCTTGGAGCTCCCCTGTGGTGTTGGTCCGGAAGAAGGATGAGAAGTGGCGCTTCTGCATCGACTACCGGCATCTAAGCGCCGTCACCGAGCAGGACGCCTACCCTCTACCCAGGATCAATGACAGTCAGGATGCCCTGTCCGGCAGCCGCTATTTCAGCACGCTCGACCTGGTGAGCGGGTACTGGCAGGTACCCCTGGATGCAGACGCACAAAAAGTCGGCTTTCTCGACTCGGTCCGAATTATGGAAATGGAAGGTGTTGCCTTTCGGACTGACATACGCCCCCGCAACCTTCCAAAGACTCATGCAACGTGTGCTACATGGCCTCCACTGAATAACGCTGCTACTATATCTGGATGATATTATAGTCATCGCCCTGATCTTCGATACGCATCTACATCGACTGGAAGAGGTCTTCCAGAGACTCCACAAGGCCAGACTGAAGTTAAAGCCATCCAAGTGCAAACTATTGCAACCCAAGGTCCGCTACCTGGGCCACATAGTAAGCCAGGACAGAGTCTCTACAGACCCCGACAAAGTGAAAGCAGTCACGGAATAGATGAGCCCGCGCAGAGTGAAAGAACTCCAAGGATTCCTCGGGACAGTCGGCTACTACCGACAATATATCCCGGAGTTCGCCACTATAGCGCATCCTTTGCACCGACAAACTGCGAAAGGAGAACCCCAGAGATGGACGGAAGGGGAACAGATCGCCTTCCATGCACTGAAGGTTAGTATCAGCACCGCCCCAACCTTGGGCTACCCGGATCCCCAGAGTCAGTACGTCCTGGACACAGATGCCAGTGAATGTGGAGTGGGGGACGTGCTGTCCCAAGTACAGGATGGCTGCGAGAGAGTCACTGCTTACTACAGCAAGACTCTTACCTCCTCGGAACACAATCATTACGTTACTCGACGAGAGCTGCTTGCGGTGGTAAAGGCAGTGAAACACTTTTGGCCGTATTTGTATGGCCAGGAGTTCCTCCTACGGACGGACCACGCGTCACTCCAGTAGCTCCAGGAGGAGGGAACCCTCGAACCAGGTGGCTACCGATTCTGGTTGAGTTCTGCTACGTCCTGGAGCATTGGACAGAGACTCGCCATGGGAACGCAGATGAGTTGAGCAGGCAAACCTGTGAGAACTGCTGGCAATGCGCGGGCATTGAGCAGAGAGACAGAGGCCCCTCACGGAAGGAGTTGGCAAAGGAACAGGGGCCGTTAGCCGCATGGGTACCGACCAGTTGCCTGAATGGGACTCCCGCTCTCGACAAGGCGAGATCGACCCTGGGCAATGTCGCATACCCCAGAGGGCCAGCCGGCAGCTCGCATGGGACTCCCGTCCCAACAGTGGCGGGATTGAACCTGGGTGCCAGAAGTTCCTCGGAGGGGCTACCAGCCAAACCAGGGATAACAGGACCAAAGGGCAAGCTGGCAAGGACACAGGCCACTGGACAAGGACCCGTGGCCATCATGTATCGTGACATCGCCACAGGGGAAGAGGTGCCAGCGGAACACCTGGAAGTCGGGAGCAGAGAGCTGGATATCCTGCATCGCAAGCGAGGCTTTTTGCGCATACGACAGGACGGCGTGCTAGAAGCACGCGTGGCCCCGCAGGGCAACGCCAGATGGTGCGCCATATGCCCTCCAGAAGACCACGGTGTGGCAAATGCATGCCCTGGCTCACTCTAGGGTGAGAAGAACGATAAGCCGCCTCCAGCTGACTTGGTACTGGCCCGGACTGACGGCAACAGTCAGGCGGCTCATCAAGAGTTGTGAGGTGTGCCAGGCCGCAAAGCATGGAGGGACAACGGCGGCCGAAGGGAAAAGAAGGTTCTACGCCGGAAGACCCTGGCAGAAAGTAGCCGTAGACCTGGTGGGGCTATTTCTGGTCCCTTCTAGGGGGGAAAAAGGGGGTGCTGGTACTCACCGACTACTTCACCCGATGGCAGGACGCGCTGGCACAACTTGAAGCCATGGCCCCAGTGGTCGCAAACACACTGGATGAGCGGGTCTTCTGCTGCCTGGGGTTACCCGAGCAGATCCACACGAACCAGGGGCACAGTTTGAGAGCCAACTGATGGCCAAATTGTGCCGTGGGGAACGTGGGGAAAACCCACACGACTCCTTATCACCAACAGGCCAATGGAATCTTTGAACTGAACAATCGGGGACTCGGGGACTCCTTGAGGGCAAAACTTTTGACCCGGGGACAGGACGAGTGGGACCTGCTGCTTCCCAAGCTGATGAGGGCATACCGAGGCACCCTCTCCTCTGCAACTGGAGAGACAGCCAACATGTTGATGTTAGGACGAGAGCTTAGGTTGCTAGACCAGCTGGAAAGCCACCCACCACCAAACAAGTTCTTTCCTGCTGACGAGCACAAACTTAGGTGCAGCGGAGGCTGCAGACGGTGCACGAGGTGCTACGACAAAGTCAAATGGAGGTGAGACAGGAGGACCTGGAAGAGCCACCGCTGTACTCCCCAGGCGACTGGGTATGGCTCATGAATAAACGCCGGAGACGGGAAAAAAATCCCAAGCTGCAGGCGAAGTTCGTGGGACCATACCAGGTCCAGAAGGCCTAGAGAAACCACACATACCTGGTGGAACAACGGGCCAGTCTTCCATTCAGAGCGAAGGAAGGCCGAAACCTTATCATGCTTGGCCAGAAAGGTTGGGGCAAGCCTCGGCACCTTGGGGCAAAGGAGGGGTCCTAACATGAAAGGAGCTCGACCCAGCAGGCCGGAGAGGAGGCGGGAGGAGGTCAGAATAGACCCTGTACCCATAATGCCAACCCTAAGCTGAGAAAAGTTGCTACTAGAAGCTGCAGAAAAACGAGGGCAGGAGATAACTCCGGGAGAAAATTCGACCAAACTGGAGAAAGGAGATAGCCAAAGACGCCCTCCGAGCTCCGAGAAAATCGATCCGACCACACGGGAAAAAGTTCCAGGAGAACCTGAAGCAAACCCGGTGGAAACCGAAGGGACCACAACACCAGATCCCATCAACCCTGCAATCCAATCAACTCAGATCCGGCACAATCAGAGGCCAGCCCGGACAACTAGGAAGCCAGGACGGCACGGAGATGGTGTATGTTATTTTATGGAATTACCAGAAAACGGTCCGAAGGTCGCGTGGGAAAGTTGTAAAACGGTTCTCACAGACGCAACTGAGGCTTTCCTTTTAAAGCACTCGTTTTCTCTGGACGACATCAGAGCACTCTAAAAAAAGATGAATAGCGAGGGCAACACATCAGTCGGTCACAATTAGCTTTGAAAGAAGCTGGAGAAAGAATGGAGAGGCCAACACCGGCAAATGTGGTGGCCTACAAAGGGGAACAACACGGAGCTGGATATGAAAGGACAACCGAATTCTGCCATCTTAGAAATTACAGAAGAAGGAGCAGAGGCGTTGTTAGATGCAACCCTAACCGAAGAGATTGGAGGATCTGCTCAACGAGGCCATGCCAGAAGTGGAAAAATAATACCGGGTGGCTGCTGTGGGCACTAAGAGGAGATAAGTCGGCCTTCCCTTACCAGAGTTGTCCTCTTCTCCGCCGGCTGTTACTGTTAGAGAAAGCACACCTGTAAGAGAATCAGAGCAAGAGGAAACCAGGCTGCGGAAAAAAACCAAAGTAAGGACTATCAAATACCTGTCTTTCCGGATGGTCTCACAAGCAGAGGAACAGGTGAAGGATGGGAGTTGTTAGAACTGCCAATTTACAACCAGCACCCGCCGGATCCACTTTCATGTCTTACAACACTACGCCGTGTTTGTGTGCCCCTGTGACTGGCAGCACATATCGAAAGACCAAATGCTATTACACCATGCTGCTCACCAACAGGGAAGAGCGGAGCCAGTGGTGTATCTGGTCAACAAAGACTCCTGGGAGCAGTTCTGTCAGGAGAACAGACGGGGATCTCTGACAATGGCTGCCTGCACTCCTACTACTAGAATAAGGAGGTGCCGTAGCTCGCGAAAAGGAGTCCAGCAGGCATGGACTCAGCTGTGACCCCCAGCCTGGATCCACCCGACCTCGACCAGAAGGAGCCGGACGGCCTTGGATCCCACCGGGTCACGCGAGCTGGCCGAGATAGTGGGACGGACTACAGCTAGCCAGACCCTCCTGCAGACCACGCGCAGCCGAGCCCGGTTGTTAGCACAAGACAACCAGGAGTTGACGAGGGCTGCCAAAACAATGCAGACAGTCTTACGGCAGGGACACTTGGGAGGACCGGGAGCGCCAGCTACTGCTAGAGGAGGTGGAGGGCCTCAGCTAAGGAGCCTGCCGGCGAAAAGCCCTGGCCCAACTGGTGAAGACCTTAGTCGCCAATGGAGGGAGTGTGTGGCCGATGGTGTCCCTTTATGTTTAGCCAAGCCAAAGCCAAGCCAGAGCCGTGCCGAGTCAGGACCGAACTGAGCCGGGTCCAGCCAATTAGAACGGAGGCCAAGCTTACAAGCTACAAATGTATATAAGCTCGAACAATTGTGTAAAACAGCATAGCTGTTCTGGGCCTGTTCATTGCCTGTTACTTGATCATTCTTGTACAACTTATGAACTAAGCAGAAATATATGCATAAACTCATGCACTGACTCCTGTACTAATGGAGAAAAAGTGAAAGTCGCACAAAACTTTTACAGTAATGTATACTGATGTAATCTAGTCATTAGTGGTAATATTGTATACTGATGTTAACTAGTCATTAATGGTAGTATTGTATACTGATGTGATCTAGTCATCAATGGTACTATTGTATACTGATATAATCTAGTCATTAGTGGTAGTATTGTATACTGATGTTATCTAGTCATTAATGGTAGTATTGTATACTGATGTAATCTAGTCATTAGTGGTAGTATTGTATACTGATGTCGTCAAGTCATTAATGGAAGTATTGAATACTGATGTAATCTAGTCATTAGCGGTAGTATTGTATACTGATGTAATCTTGTCATTTGTGGTAGTATTGTATATTGATGTAATCTAGTCATTAGTGGTAGTATTGTATACTGATGTTGTCTAGTCATTAATATTAGTATTGTATACTGATGTAATCTAGTCATTAGTGGTAGTATTGTATACTGATGTCGTCAAGTCATTAATGGAAGTATTGAATACCGATGTAATCTAGTCATTAGTGGTAGTATTGTATACTGATGTAATCTAGTCATTAGTGGTAGTACTGTATACTGATGTAATCTAGTCATTAGTGGTAGTACTGTATATTGATGTAATCTCGCCATTAATGGTAGTATTGTATACTGATGTAATCTTGTCATTTGTGGTAGTATTGTATATTGATGTAATCTAGTCATTAGTGGTAGTATTGTATACTGATGTAATCTAGTCATTAGTGGTAGTATTGTATACTGATGTAATCTTGTCATTTGTGGTAGTATTGTATATTGATGTAATCTAGTCATTAGTGGTAGTATTGTATACTGATGTAATCTAGTCATTAGTGGTAGTATTGTATATTGATGTAATCTAGTCATTAGTGGTAGTATTGTATATTGATGTAATCTAGTCATTAGTGGTAGTATTGTATACTGATGCAATCTAGTATTTAGTGGTAGTATTGTATACTGATGTAATCTAGTCATTAGTGGTAGTATTGTATACTGATGTAATCTAGTCATTAGTGGTAGTATTGTATACTGAAGTAATCTAGTCATTAGTGGTAGTATTGTATACTGATGTAATCTTGTCATTAGTGGTAGTATTGTATACTGATGTCGTCAAGTCATTAATGGAAGTATTGAATACTGATGTAATCTAGTCATTAGCGGTAGTATTGTATACTGATGTAATCTTGTCATTTGTGGTAGTATTGTATATTGATGTAATCTAGTCATTAGTGGTAGTATTGTATACTGATGTTGTCTAGTCATTAATATTAGTATTGTATACTGATGTAATCTAGTCATTAGTGGTAGTATTGTATACTGATGTCGTCAAGTCATTAATGGAAGTATTGAATACTGATGTAATCTAGTCATTAGTGGTAGTATTGTATACTGATGTAATCTTGTCATTTGTGGTAGTATTGTATACTGATGTAATCTAGACATTAGTATTAGTATTGTATACTGATGTAATCTAGTCATTAGTGGTAGTACTGTATATTGATGTAATCTAGCCATTAATGGTAGTATTGTATACTGACTTAATCATTAGTGGTAGTATTGTATACTGATGTAATGTAGTCATTAGTGGTAATATTGTATACTGATGTTATCTAGTCATTAATGGTAGTATTGTATACTGATGTTATCTAGTCATTAATGGTAGTAGTGTATACTGATGTAATCTAGTGATTAGTGGTAGTATTGTATACTGATGTCGTCAAGTCATTAATGGAAGTATTGAATACTGATGTAATCTAGTCATTAGTGGTAGTATTGTATACTGATGTAATCTAGTCATTAGTGGTAGTATTGTATACTGATGCAATCTAGTCATTAGTGGTAGTATTGTATACTGATGTAATCTTGTTATTTGTGATAGTATTGTATACTGATGTAATCTAGTCATTAATGGTAGTATTGTATACTGATGCAATCTAGTCATTAGTGGTAGTATTGTATACTGATGTAATCTAGCCATTAGTGGTAGTATTGTATACTGATGTAATCTAGTCATTAGTGGTAGTACTGTATACTGATGTAATCTAGTCATTAGTGGTAGTATTGTATACTGATGTAATCTAGTCATTAGTGGTATTACTGTATACTGATGTAATCTAGTCATTAGTGGTAGTACTGTATATTGATGTAATCTCGCCATTATTGGTAGTATTGTATACTGATGTAATCTTGTCATTTGTGGTAGTATTGTATATTGATGTAATCTAGTCATTAGTGGTAGTATTGTATACTGATGTAATCTAGTCATTAGTGGTAGTATTGTATATTGATGTAATCTAATCATTAGTGGTAGTATTGTATACTGATTTAATCTTGTCATTAGTGGTAGTATTGTACACTGATGTAATCTAGTCATTTGTGGTAGTATTGTATATTGATGTAATCTAGTCATTAATGGTAGCATTGCATACTGACTTAATCTAGTCATTAGTGGTAGTATTGTATACTGATGTAATCTTGTCATTTGTGGTAGTATTGTATACTGATGTAATCTTGTCATTAGTGGTAGTATTGTATATTGATGTAATCTAGTCATTAGTGGTAGTATTGTATATTGATGTAATCTAGTCATTAGTGGTAATATTGTATACTGATGTAATCTAGTCATTAGTGGTAATATTGTATATTGATGTAATCTAGTCATTAGTGGTAGTATTGTATATTGATGTAATCTAGTCATTAGTGGTAATATTGTATACTGATGTAATCTAGTCATTAGTGGTACTATTGTATACTGATGTAATCTAGTCATTAGTGGTAGTATTGTATACTGATGTAATCTAGCCATTAGTGGTAGTATTGTATACTGATGTAATCTAGTCATTAGTGGTAATATTGTATATTGATGTAATCTAGTCATTAGTGGTAGTATTGTATACCGATGTAATCTAGTCATTAGTGGTAGTATTGTATACTGATGTAATCTAGTCATTAGTGGTAGTATTGTATATTGATGTAATCTAGTCATTAGTGGTAGTATTGTATACTGATGTAATCTAGTCATTAGTGGTAGTATTATTTTATTATTCTGCAGAGAATTGTCTCATTGAGGGTGAATAAAAATAAAACAGTTTTTGAGATATCAGATATCATCACTATAGTGAAAGTAAAACACATGGACCATTTTTTCGAGATTTATTCGCCCTCCGACTGTAAGAAACTCTAAAAAGAATTTCCAATAAAAGTTTTAATTTACACAAACTTTATAGAAACATGAGCTTATTCAAGACTCTAGAAGCTCATCAGGTGGCTAATAGTGAACCAGAAATGTGAAGATTGTTTGAAATCACTTACTAATCAAGATCGTAGCTGAAAAGTTGAGCATATTCCTAGTAAACAAGTTACCTATTATAATAGAGATATAAAATATATACACCTGTGTTTACCTATAAGTATACCTACAAGTGCGTAGCCTGGTTACCTAAGTGTTATATGACGTTTAGCTAAACATGTTGCAATGTGCATTATACATGTATATAAACGTGAGTGAAGCCTTTTTAAATAATTGTCAACTTTTTACAACCTCATTTACAATTCGATATACATGGAAGCAATCTTACAGCTTGGCAATCACTTCAAGTCAAGTAACCATGGGCAATAATTCAGTTCAACACACCTCAACATTGCCGTAGAAAATATGTCGTAAAAGATATAGAAATCTACCTTGATATTCTTGACATGTCTTATACCGTGTACACATAGTTAGCAACTTCATGAGAATTCTCTTCTCAACCATCGAAAGAGTCTTGCTGGAAAATATATCAGCTCGGCTGCATGGAACGACCTTGAAAAAATGAAACAGGCCATCCGTAAACTGATCAGCATCATATACGTAGAAACAGTATATAGGAATAGATATAATCATATTGCTGTCACATGCGTAGTATGCACCAGCAATAGGATTGATCGATATTCCTATGTTCCCCTTGACTCTTAAAGGTTGACTTGCAATAAAATTCACATTACAGTTATTTGGTATCAAAAGATTCACCATGTCTTACTCTGTTGTGTTGGAGGTGCCAAATATGTGGAAATGTGATTACAAGCTCTTAAAAGCTCAAAAATGAACAGTTAATCGCAGCCACACGAGACCGTCGTAGTTTGGATTTTCTTTCCAAAATGGTTCAAATGTGACGTAGTTGTGAGAGATGGTTTCTGTTTACACTTTCATGCAACCTTATCCGTCAAAATATTTTCACAAATATACTTCACGCATTCAATACAACCATGTCTATTGTTCTTACGCGTCTATTTTATCGACATCGGAATGCCGCCACTTTTAGCACTGATATCTTATAACTTACCGTAAAAATTTGTTTAATTTTTTAACCTTAGCTCGAAGGAGTACATATCATTGTCTGATAATCATGACGAGCCTGTTGGTCACCTGTGATAATCGAAAAGTGCTGCAAAAATTATTTGCGAAGTATTGGGTCACATGATCAGATTACGACTTGACAATTAGATAATGCCGAAACAAAACTGTAAAGTAGCGAGCATCTATATTTGATACCGGGTCTTCGGTAAAACCCGAAGAGTTTGTCATAAACTAGTGCTACGATAAGTTTTATATTGAGCTTTTTATTGGCCTTTCAATTCACCTGAGAACATACGTGACAAGACAATAACCAAATTTCATGACTACGTCATCGAAATAAAGAGATTCCAATCTACGGCGGCTTTTTGTTTTTGAGCTTTTAAGAGCTTGTAATCGCATTTCCACATATTTGGCACCCACAACACAACAGAGCAAGACACGGTGAATCTTTTGATACCAAATAACTGTAATGTGAATTTTATTGCAAGTCAAGTAATAATAATACTAGAGGGCAGCCATGGCCTACTGGTCTAGAACACCTGATCTGCAAACAACAGGTTTGGGGTTCAATACCCAAAAAAGATTACTAGTGGTGACAGGACATGCAGAGTGCGGTAACTGGGAATGTCTCCAGTCATTATGGCGCGTTTGCCACCAGACTCAGACGTGTCCAGCCAAGATCACAGAGCCATTGTCTGTGCAACAACGCTCTTAACAGTAACAGTAATGCAGTAAGCTATAGTAATATTGGTAACTCTTCAACTACGGTAGTATGAAGAGAACAACAAAATGTTTCAACTCAGTCTGCAACACCTTTGTCGCCTTTTTATGGCATCAGATAATGTAACATTTTATGCTAATTAAATTGGTTAGACGTAATGACAACTTATTGTGTCAATGCCAAATATTTCATTTCTCTGAATATTTAAGTGTCTCCATAAAAAAATTATTTTATTTGGTAGCGAAAGAGTTAATGGTAGCGGGTAACCATTATTGCCATGTTATGCTGCTATTAATAAAGTTGAATTATTAAAGGTTTGAGTTGGAGTTGTTGAAATTAGGTTAGCGTGTCATTTCGTCTGCTTACAATAAGAGTTACACGAGTATAAGCCAATCCTCTTAGTTTGCTAAATGCTTTTGCGTTCTAGAATCGGCTTATAGGCGGAGATATAGAATATATAACATATGTAGAGATAACAATAAAATTACCTGCAAGAACTCATCATCATTGATTGTAAGAATCTGTGTAATAGATCGAAACTCAAGGTAGCGGGCAACATCTGACGTGATTAATAAATCAATCATCTCACCTCTTGCGAACAAAAGCTAAAAGCGCAATCGTAAACACGAGCAATTAAAACAAGATAAAAAAATAACACGTTAAAAAGTATTAAAGTTGGTAAGTGAATCAGTCATTCAGAGGAAAGATTATGGCAAGCCTACTTATATTATACCAAACATCGGCCTTGCTTAGCCACAAGTGGACAAACCAAAAAGGGGTCCTTAATGGAGACATGATACTTAAAGTTGTAGAAAGCTATATCGTGCAATTTTTTTAAAGGTTCTTGTCAACTATTGATTTTTACTAAACAAACAATAGCATCACTTGAAAAGACAAACTATTACGTGTATAAAGTTTAAGGATAAATCAATGCTCAGATGATGAGTAAATTGTATTAGAACTCCGCTGCTAGACGCCTTAGATTAGGTCAAGCTTAGAATGGACTAGCAGTAGGCCCAGCATTGCCTAGGACTTCTTCAATTTTCAATCATATAGCCTGCAGGTTTCTGTGTAAGAGACTGGTTTTCAGAAACCAGAGAGTTTTAAAATCATGTATTTTAGCAACTCGGCATATGCATTTGAAGTTGGGATGAAATTGGCAAAAAGAATGTGGAAACACAAACACGCAATTCTTCAGGAGTACCCTGATTTCAACTCTGAGGTGCTGCGGTAAGGCTGATGATGCAAGGTAAAAGCATTAGAAAAGGCAGCAACGTATAAAGATTACAACACACCTTAGGTGAAAGATCCAATATAAATCTGTTGCTTTTTTTCTTTAGAATGCGAAGTTTGTGCGCTACTTCTTTGTCTCGTGCAGTAACACTGCTCAAATAGTCTTGCACTATCGGATTCAGTCGTGTAGTATCACTTTTTTCAGAAAGAGAGTGAAAAATGGAGGAATCGGTCACAAGTCTCTCAGGCTCTATTATTTCCTCAGTCGTAGGCACATCAGAATCTGTGACTCTCTCAGTCGTTGGCACATCAGAATCTGTGACTCTCTCAGTCGTAGGCACATCAGAATCTGTGACTCTCTCAGTCGTTAGCGCATCAGAATCTGTGACTCTCTCAGTCGTAGGCACATCAAAATCTGTGACTCTCTCAGTCGTAGGCACATCAGAATCTGTGACTCTCTCAGTCGTAGGCACATCAGAATCTGTGACTCTCTCAGTCGTAGGCACATCAGAATCTGTGACTCTCTCAGTCGTAGGCACATCAGAATCTGTGACTCTCTCCGTCGTAGGCACATCAGAATCTGTGACTCTCTCAGTCGTAGGCACATCAGAATCTGTGACTCTCTCAGTTGTAGGCACATCAGAATCTGTGACTCTCTCAGTCGTAGGCACATCAGAATCTTTGACTCTCTCAGTGGTAGGCACATCAGAATCTGTGACTCTCTCAGTCGTAGGCACATCAGAATCTGTGACTCTCTCAGTCGTAGGCACATCAGAATCTGTGACTCTCTCAGTCGTAAGCACATCAGAATCTGTGACTCTCTCAGTCGTAGGCACAGTCTTAGCCATATTGTCAGCTGCTGCTAGTATGTAACGGTTTGTGTCAGCATCATCTTGTCCATCTTCTTTGTTACTGTTTGTTACTTGTTTCTAAACAATAAATAAGGCAAAGTTCTGTATATACCATATAGCCAACCATATAGGTGTATATACATACATATATAGCCAACCATATAGGTGTATATACATACATAGCCAACCATATAGGTGTATATACATACATATATAGCCAACCATATGGGTGTATATACATACACATATAGCCAACCATATAGGTGTATATACATACACATATAGCCAACCATATAGGTGTATATAAATACACATATAGCCAACCATATAGGTGTATATACATACACATATAGCCAACCATATAGGTGTATATATATCCACATATAGCCAACTATATAGGTGTATATACATACACATATAGCCAACCATACAGGTGTATATACATACACCTATAGCCAACCATGTAGGTGTATATACATACAGATATAGCCAACCATATAGGTGTATATACATACACATATAGCCAACCATATAGGTGTATATAAATACACATATAGTCAACCATATAGGTGTATATACATACACATATAGCCAACCATATAGGTGTATATACATACACATATAGCCAACTATATAGGTGTATATACATACACATATAGCCAACCATACAGGTGTATATACATACACCTATAGCCAACCATGTAGGTGTATATACATACAGATATAGCCAACCATATAGGTGTATGTATATACATTCACATATAGCCAACCATATAGGTGTATGTATATACATACACATATAGCCAACCATATAGGTGTATATACATACACATATAGTCAACCATATAGGTGTATATACATACACATATAGCCAACCATACAGGTGTATATACATACACCTATAGCCAACCATGTAGGTGTATATACATACAGATATAGCCAACCATATAGGTGTATATACATACACATATAGCCAACCATATAGGTGTATATAAATACACATATAGCCAACCATATAGGTGTATATACATACACATATAGCCAACCATATAGGTGTATATACATACACATATAGCCAACTATATAGGTGTATATACATACACATATAGTCAACCATACAGGTGTATATACATACACCTATAGCCAACCATGTAGGTGTATATACATACAGATATAGCCAACCATATAGGTGTATGTATATACATACACATATAGCCAACCATATAGGTGTATATACATACACATATAGTCAACCATATAGGTGTATATACATACACATATAGCCAACATTTGGTGTTTTCGACAACTAAGCTTCAATTTGCAACCTCACCTCCCAATTCACGAATGGTTTTTGGAGTGCAACATTTCCAGGTTTTTCACACAAATTTGCTGATGTGGCCTCCAATATTTTCATGTAACATGTCTTTTCATCTTCACTGTAATGATGGTAAATTTAAAATAGGCTTAAGATAGTGCTAGAAATCCCTAATGGTTACAACAGCAAGCGACAAGTTGTACAAGTGTAATATCTTGGAAACATGGCTAACATACATACTTAAAGTTGTACAAAGTTATATGGTGCAACTGTCTTAAATGTCCTTGCCTTCTATTGATTTTTACTAAATAAAAACAATAGCATCACTTAAAAACACACAAACTACTGTGTGTATAAAGTTGAAGAATAAATTAATGCTCACAAGGGTGAGTAAATTATTAAAATTCAACTCCAGGTATGGATATTCTGATATTAAGAGCTTATGTATACTCCGTCCTAAATAATGACCGTTTCCATGCCTTGAAAGGGTTAGAGTTGCCGCTGCTGACGAATTTGCACCCTACCGTTTCAGCGGATTAGAGTTGCACTAAAGATTCGCTATATAACCCTCAAAATAAAACTTGTTGAAATAGACTCCCTTTCAGGCCACAGACACGTTTCAATTCATATGTGAACAACTAGTTGCACTAACAAGGTGTTATTTCCTCATGCTCTTACGGGCAGCCCATGCTTGGCATGTAAATATTAATGTAAAAGAAATCAAACAGAAACAGTACTGAGTAGCAGTAGAGCGTTTCCATAGCAGAGACCCGTGTGATTGTGCTGATGTTATTTACCTCCACATGGGAGAGCTTAGCCAGGTATTATCAATTCTTGTTCAACAGCAGTGAGCGTTTCTATGATTCGGAGTGGAGGCAACTCTGAACCCAGTCGAAACATAGAGACACAGTAAATGTTGAGCGGAGTCTACAGGTCATAGTCACTGAAGAGTAGAGCAGCTATGAGTTACTTACATGTGACAACTCAAATATACAGATCATAGTCACTGAAGGGTAGAGCTGCTATGAGTTACTTACATGTGACAACTCAAATATACAGATCATAGTCACTGAAGAGCAGAGCTGCTATGAGTTACTTACATGTGAACACTCAAATATACAGGTCATAGTCACTGAAGAGTAGAGCTGCTATGAGTTACTTACATGTGACAACTCAAATATACAGGTCATAGTCACTGAAGAGTAGAGCTGCTATGAGTTACTTACATGTGACAACTCAAATATACAGGTCATAGTCACTGAAGAGTAGAGCTGCTATGAGTTACTTACATGTGAACACTCAAATATACAGGTCATAGTCACTGAAGAGTAGAGCTGCTATGAGTTACTTACATGTGACAACTCAAATATACAGATCATAGTCACTGAAGAGTAGAGCTGCTATGAGTTACTTACATGTGACAACTCAAATATACAGGTCATAGTCACTGAAAAGTAGAGCTGCTATGAGTTACTTACATGTGACAACTCAAATATACAGGTCATAGTCACTGAAGAGTAGAGCTGCTATGAGTTACTTACATGTGACAACTCAAATATACAGGTCATAGTCACTGAAGAGTAGAGCTGCTATGAGTTACTTACATGTGACAACTCAAATATACAGGTCATAGTCACTGAAGAGTAGAGCTGCTATGAGTTACTTACATGTGAACACTCAAATATACAGGTCATAGTCACTGAAGAGTAGAGCTGCTATGAGTTACTTACATGTGACAACTCAAATATACAGGTCATAGTCACTGAAGAGTAGAGCTGCTATGAGTTACTTACATGTGACAACTCAAATATACAGGTCATAGTCACTGAAGAGTAGAGCTGCTATGAGTTACTTACATGTGACAACTCAAATATACAGGTCATAGTCACTGAAGAGTAGAGCTGCTATGAGTTACTTACATGTGACAACTCAAATATACAGGTCATAGTCACTGAAGAGTAGAGCTGCTATGAGTTACTTACATGTGAACACTCAAATATACAGGACATGCGCATAACGCCGAGTAAGACAAGGCAAAGCAGCTATTTTTAAAAACAGGTTGTTACATAAGTTAAAAAATTAGTGATTATAATAGTGATAAATTATATTAACTACTACAGCTATACAAAAAAAACTTGATTAAATTGTTCAAGTGTTAGCATATGGTTGTGGATGCTGCAAAAACTCGAGAATTTCAACCAATATTATAATTGTGGGTAGACAAGTAGCAAAGGCATTGTACCTGCCTATAACAGTAGAAAACTACTACGGTTAATACCTTGAACACACATAAAAAGTCGTGATTCCTATTTTTGATGGTGCTACATTTACTACTTAGATAGAAATCAAGTTTGGCCAACAACCTCAAGAAAGTTCAATTGGCTGCTTCCTACCTAGAAAATCAACAGATAGCGTAGAGAAAAGCAACAGATAAGCGCAGAGAAGAGCAACAGATACCTCAGAGAAAAGCAACGATAGATGATACCTTAGACATTACAAGTCGAGAAAGTGGAGGGCAGGTACCTTATATCATAAAAGTCGTAAGAGAGATTTGTGAGGGACGAGTCTTTTGCAATCGGTAAAGATAGACTTAGCTCCTCATCAGCAATAGAGTGACCATGTTCTGTTACACGTAAACCGTCCGAATGTTGAGCAGTGTAATCCAGTATTCCATTTAGGGAATGTGTAGCCTCCAATTCACCATAGTATGAGTTCCTGAAATGTTCATGTTACGCATCAACTGAGAGGTATGCATGAGTGAAACTAGATCAGCTCAGAGCCCTGAAGGAGATAGTTGCGCGACCAATGGAAGCGCATACGGAGGTTGCTAGTTTTTAAACAACCAGGCCACACCCACTATTTCTATATTATTTCCAATGGAGACCCCAACATTAACAAACAAAAACAACTCTCATTTGCAGCAGCTCTAAAATTCATTATTGTACCATACACTATTTGAAATAAGACACAACTTGCTAAAAAATACTGCCAAAGGTTTTATAGATTATGATACTATAACCCTTGTGTAGCTCAAGTTAAAGCACAAGTCTTACCCAAATTTGCATATGCCGGTAAGTAGGTCAAATTATAATAGGTTTTGCATCTGCAACCAGTTTTTGGTTTGTGTTTCTAGAAGAGTTATATGTGTTGATGTGTTATGTAAAACCCTAGGGGCGGCTGCAAAACAGTCAAAAGATATACCAACGATGTCTGGCAGCAATATCCATTTGAATACTGTGCCTTTCCTTAAACTATCTGCGTCATAAGGGCGCAGAGTACTTACACAGTGCATCCTCAAGTTACGATGATGACCCTATCATACGATTTTTTCACCCTCCGATGTAGAAGTCGCTGATTTGTCGCCCTGTCTATACAAAATATTTTTCGCCATACAAAATAAACAAAAGTTTCTTTCAAAATTCAAATTTGGGCGTCGATGTGCTGATTATATCGGAATGACAAATATGTCGATACACTACTCGCCGAAATACCTCTAAGAACGATTGAAAAGAATACGATGCTCGATCTCTCTCAGTTGGGCTTTATTCGTTATTAGATATAGTGAAAACGAAACCGGAAATAAATACGTGATGAAATTTTAGGGATGAAAAAGGTGAATTTCAGTAAGATACAGTAGTTGAAAATATATACTAAAACTTAGCTTTAAGTATATGTATTTGTTTAGTTAGCTAAATTCAACGTTCATTTTATACATATGCCTTAAAAGTAAGAACTCCTTATGACAAGTACTGCAGATATTACATTGTAACGTTACATTTCATTGCAGATCATACCGACTAAATACACTAAAATTACTGTAGGTAACTATAGTTACTAAGGTTAACATATGATGTTGTTACTAATCCCACGACCAAACGAGCGGATGCGAAGTTTGGGAGTTTTTTATGATAAATCCATGTGCACACAACTTACGAAAATTATTCATCAACAATGAGTCGAACCCTTGTCTAGAAATTTCATCAACAAATTTAACCATCGTTTTGTAGATTAGTTAAAGTATAATAATGATACAAAACACATATAGGCCTATTTAAATATGTTACCTAGTCTTTGTAAATTATCGAAATTCTCTAAAAACTTACCCATCTGATCGGACTATACACAAATGAACAGATTTATTTGGACGAAAATCGTCACAAAACGCTTGAAAAGCTTGGTTTAATAAAAGTTAAGACCGGAAATTGAAACGCCGGGCGACAGATAATAGAACGATTAAATCGTGCGCATTTCGCGAAAAAATAACGTGCACATTTCACCAGTCTATGGCATTGTCGACAGTTTCTGTAATTAATGTAGAAGTACTGAAATCGTTTCATTTTTGCCGATTTCAAATTGACATTTTAGACACTTGAGTGCTTAGGTATTCTAACTGATGTCCAACGCAGTGTAAGTAAAGGAAATGACGATATTTTTTCTAACGATTCTTATGTGATTATTACGATATTTAATTATAAGTTTGGATGACTACAGAACAATGACTACGTAGTAAAAGATTTTCTAAAAATTAATATAAATATCCCAACTTCTTGATATCGCTAACTATGACGTTTTTAAATGTAAACAAAATTGTGCAAAAGTTTTATATTATTACTATATTAATAATATTGATTATTTTAATAATATCAGTGCATTTTACTTCTAATATTGGCCAATATAGCATTTCTCCTATTGCAGGGGGAGAGATATAAACATAATATTTTCCTTTCATTATTGCTGTTTGTTGTATATAATAACACCCACACCCAGTACATTGCAGCTACCATTGCAGTTATCCTATTGCACAGCAGTGCCATTTGAATGCTAATATTGCATTTCTCAATCATCAGTACCCTTTCTTTTTTGTATATAAAATTTTGAAGATTTTTACAAAGTGGTGGTTGCATCAGATATTTACAATCAGTTTCTATATGAAATTTTCACCTTATGATGCCAACACTGGAACCTTGTGATGCCAACACTGGAACCTTATGATGCCAACACTAGAACCTTATGACGCCAACACTGGAACCTTATGACGCCAACACTGGAACCTTATGACGCCAACAATGGAACCTTATGATGCCAACACTGGAACCTTATGACGCCAATACTGTAACCTTACGACGCCAACACTGGAACCTTATGATGCCAACGCTGGAACCCTATGATGCCAACACTGGAAGCTTTTGATGCCAACACTAGAACCTTATGACGCCAATACTAGAACCTTATGACGCCAATGCTAGAACCATTGAATTTAAAACCTCTGGAATGGCAAGAGTTCATTCGCGAGTACGGAAATCCGGCCGACGCCATTTTCAGTTACTGTTGAAGTAAATTTCATTTTGTTCAATGTGAGAAAGAAATCTAATTTCAGATTTACCAGCTATGGAAGATCACGAATACACCGCTAAATCAAAGGAACAGACTACTGATATTACTACTAATAATTTATGTAAGAGAGAGAAGGGTGTAGGTGCACAGTGCTATTGCTATTCCACGAACTGCAAAAACCGCAAGAATGGACTTTCAAAGGAAAGGGCATGACATTTCACAAGTGAGTCACTTTTACTGCTAGTTCTATTACTATTGCTAAAGTCTACGACTACTACTAGTTGTGCTACTACTAGTTAGTACTGCCACTAGTTAGTTCTACTACACTAGTTACTGGGTGAGTGAAAGTCGATCAGTGTCACTACTGAGTACGAGTTTGACTGTATTTTGTCGGTGATTAGATAAATTTATAAGCTAGTGAGTGAAATTTTTTTCCTTCAGAACAAAGGTTTTTTTATTATTTAAACTTGGAATTTTTTTATATTAATATTTTTGAACTACAAACCATGAGGTTATTTCTAAATATGTATATTTGAAAAAAATGTTTGTAGTGCCTATAATATTATTTATTGTTGTACCTGGATATAGCTAGCAGTAAGGAAATAAGAGTAATAATACTATCGTTATTATTACTGTTGCTAACTAACTACTAGAGTTTCATTTTAATTTTTAGATTTCCAAACAAAGCAACAGAACTCTCGTTATTTACAATGGTATCGCAACCGCAGAAGAGTGAGTAAGCCTGATCCTTGGGCACTTATCTGCAACGAACATTTCAATGATCCATTTTTTGACAACAGGTTAAAACGTTCGACTGAAGTCATTTAAAGGTAATATTTTTCAATGTTGAATGATGCTTTTCAATGATTGAATTTAAAACCATATTGTCAAGCACAGTGCTGCAAGGTTGTTCAACTTAAGTAGTTTAACCAAACTGTAATGACTACGTCAGATAAATAAACAGATTCCAATCTACAGCGGCTTTTTGTTTTTGAGCTTTTAAGAGCTTGTAATCACATTTCCACATATTTGGCACCTACAACACAACAGAGTAACACATGGTGAATCTTTTGATACCAAATAACTGTAATGTGAATTTTGTTGCTAGTCAACCATTAAACTTTATGCCTAAGATGGGTGTTAATGACTTCCAGTGAAAATTGCCACATTTTTACATAGCGATAAGGTAGCATTTTGAGCTGTTTTATTTTCACTCATTTTATTAGTTGTATTGTTGTATATTAAGGGTACTATATTTATGTGAATAAGACAATCATTTTTGTTGATTTTATGTAATTGTTATAATTGATGCTTTTGTTTAGGTGGTTGGAATAATAATCCTACTGTTACTCAGTTTAAGGCTACCTTTCGCAAACTTATTAGCAAATGTGATGCAAAATCAGACGCTGGTAAGACAGGTAATGTTACTGCTCAAAACGAGATTCTCATCATACAGGCTACTCCAGAAGTTGATCAGTTTGTGGAACTCAATGATTTCAGATGTCAAATTTCTGTTATAGGTAACAGTATAGTCTATATAGCTGGCTACATTGTGCAAAAGCTAACAAAAGTGCTGTCGTGACATTGGTCGTCAGTCGCTGGTGACCACTAAGTCAAGTATCCAGTACCGACATCTCTATACTTTACTCGAGCTACAAAACAATGGAGGATTGGTGCGTCCATCAGACGATGTCACCAGGATCCTGCTAGTTGCAGATCAATACTTTCGTATTAATTCAAAGCCAGATCCACTCCATTGTGTGGTGTTTTTATCAGTAGTGTAAGATCTAGTCATGTGTTATGCCTTGGGAAACACCTTACGAATACGGCAGATGGCATATCCAACCACTGCATTGATGAAAAACCTTATTCAGTCGTTTTATGATCTCCGACAGCATCATGCTAAAATCCTAAACTCAAACTGCAAGGTGCATCTTTGTGGCATACAATACTAAAGTAGTACTTTTTAAAGACCAGTAACAATGTAATCACCGTAATATTCATCTGCAGCTGTTGTTGTGATGTTATTCCTAATCTGATTTAGTTCTAAGAAACTCTGATGCACCTTGGCTCAATATCCAGTGCTATACAAATCTCCTTTTACACAGTTTCTGTAGCGTGTATATATAAGTTTAATCATCTGATTACACTAATTCCTGCATTTCCTTGTTTGCATTATTTTGATTATCCTCTATTACAACTGTTTTTAATTTCTGTTTAGTTGTTGCAGTAGTTCATTCCATCTTTCACAGATGCTGTATTATACATATCATACATTCATAAGCTATTATCACTTAAATCTTGAAAACAGTTTCTGTTTTGGCAGCATACCTATGTGTTGTTTTTATCGGAATACTTCATGTGCTAAGTTTGTCCTTATGCATTTATGCAATATAAATTTTAATATAATGGAACAGTTGTTATTTGCCAGAATATTTCCTTTTTGGGTTTATACATCTGTAATACAACAGTTTCTATGAACAACATGGTCCACAAAAATCTATTTTACATCTACTTATCATTTGATATATCCCACTCCATCTTTTATAAATAGGTTTTCTTTTATCAGGGCACTCTAAACGTTGTGTAGGAGGAGTTTTCATTAACACCCAGCTGGAAAATAACTATTCATTATGTACATTTCTGTCATTTTTCACCGGTTGTTTACAAACGGAACTAGCATTCGATTAGCTCTCCAATATGGCGCATACATTACGTATTATTATCAACGTAAAAGTCACGTGATTGCCATTCCAGGGGTTTTAAGTTCAATGGCTAGAACCTTATGACGCCAACGCTGGAACGAATTGAAAACGTATGGTGAGAGTCCACTGTATTAGCTCAAGCAAAAGCACAGTAGCGGTTGCAGTTTAAAGGTTGACTTGCAACAAAATTCACATTACAGTTATTTGGTAACAAAATAATCACCATGTCTGACTTTGCTGTGTTGTAGGTGCCTACAAATGTGGAAATGTGATTACAAGCTCTTAAAAGCTCAAAAACGAAAAGCCGCCGTAGATCGGAATCTCTTTACTTCTCTGACATTGTCATGAAATTTGGTTATCGTCTTGTCACGTGATGTTCTCATGTGAATTAAAAGGGCAATATAAAACTTATCGTAGCAATAGTTTATGACAAACACTTCGGGTTTTACCGAAGAGCCCACATCAAATATAGCTGCTCGCTACTTTACAGTTTTGTTTCGGTTTGGTCTAATCGGCAAGTCGTAATCTGATCATGTGACTAAATACTTCGCAAATAATTTCTGCAGCACTTTTCGATTATCACAAATGACCAACAGGCTCGTCATGATTATCAGACAATGATAGGTACTCCTTCAAACTAAGGCTAAAAAATTAAATGAATTTGTGCAGTAAGTTATAAGATATCACTGCTAAAAGTGACAGCATTGAAATGACGATAATATAGACGCGTAAGAACAATAGACATGGTTTTATTGAATGCGTGAAGTATATTTGTGAAATATTTCGATGAATAATGTTGCATGAAAGTGTAAACAGAAACCATCTAACACAGCTATGTCACATTTGAGCCGTTTTGGAAAGAGAATCCAAACTACGGCGGTCTCGTGTGGCTGCGATTAACTGCTCGTTTTTGAGCTTTTAAAAGCTTGTAATCACATTTCTGTTGTATAATCGGGTGGATGGGCCTCGGGCTATGCTGATATAAGAGGTCATGGTAGTTACAGGTAGTTGCGAGAGGAGTAGATAAGCGTGGGGAGAACCAGACCGGGGCCTTCTTCACTTCAATCACGTGTAAGTGTTATATTTATACAACATGGCGCAGTTGACGAAGCTCTAATTTTTTTTATTTGTGTGCTATCATTAGCGATAATTTTCTGATTACGGGTTAAGTTTAACAATTGATTAGACCCGTTCACGGACGTGCAGGTGAGGTGACGTGAGGTAGGGTTGTATTGTGAGGCGTTGTAGCGGTGAAGCATCGGTGTTGGAGAGGTGTAGATATTTATTAAGTGTTCGGAAGTGAGAATTACATGTACATTAAATTTATACAAGTGGGGTAGAGTAAATTTGTGGCGAGAAATAAAACGTATTGTGTTGAGATGGAGAGTAGTTTTCTGAAGCTGGTGTTCGGTGAGCACGGTGATGGCTCGTGGGAAAGATTTATGGAAGATATGAATTTGTCTATCGAGAGTGCTGTCGAGAGGAGAGGTTATGTAGCTGATGAAGATGGCAACAGAGTGCCTATTATGAGAGGTAGGGCTAGGTTAGTGCCACTATTGAGAGCTATTGGGCACAGCGGTAGAGAAGTATCGAGGGGTGCAGGGTTTAACGTAAAAGGTGCAAATTCAACTTATGAAGAGGCAGTGGACATTTTGCAGGAATATTATGGCAGACAGGAGAGCATGTTTGTGAAGGGTCATAAGTTTTTGATGGCTAGACAGGCACTTGGTGAAAGTGATAGAAAGTTCTTGCTACAAGTTGAGAGTTTAAGCAGATATGCTGAGGTAGCAAAAAATTCTGATAGAGTAAGGTTTGCTCTTATAATGGCAGTAAACGGGTTGAGAGATAGAGAAGTAGAGACTTGATGAAGAATGGCAATTTGACATGGGTGATGTTGAATGAGGCATTGAGGGCTTGTGAGATAGCGAATCATTCAGACAGGTTCGTGAAAGCAGATAGTAGCGGAAGCGATTTAAAATGTGAAATTAAAAAAGAGGTACCAAGGGTATCAGAGTGCGAAAGTCGTGCGCAGTACCGGAGTGGTGGTAGAGATAGAAGCTACGATTCAGCGGGTAGATCTTCCCCTAGAGGAAGCCCTAGGAATAGTAAAAAGTATCATGGGAACAGTAGTGAGTAATCAGCAGTAAGTAGTAATCAGCAGTAAGTAGTAATCAGCAGTAAGTAGTAATCAGCAGTAAGTAGTAATCAGCAGTAAGTAGTAATCAGCAGTAAGTAGTAATCAGCTGTAAGTAGTAATCAGCTGTAAGTAGTAATCAGCTGTAAGTAGTAATCAGCAGTAAGTAGTAATCAGCAGTAAGTAGTAATCAGCAGTAAGTAGTAATCAGCTGTAAGTAGTAATCAGCAGTAAGTAGTAATCAGCTGTAAGTAGTAATCAGCAGTAAGTAGTAATCAGCAGTAAGTAGTAATCAGCAGTAAGTAGTAATCAGCAGTAAGTAGTAATCAGCAGTAAGTAGTAATCAGCAGTAAGTAGTAATCAGCAGTAAGTAGTAATCAGCTGTAAGTAGTAATCAGCTGTAAGTAGTAATCAGCAGTAAGTAGTAATCAGCAGTAAGTAGTAATCAGCAGTAAGTAGTAATCAGCTGTAAGTAGTAATCAGCTGTAAGTAGTAATCAGCAGTAAGTAGTAATCAGCTGTAAGTAGTAATCAGCTGTAAGTAGTAATCAGCAGTAAGTAGTAATCAGCAGTAAGTAGTAATCAGCTGTAAGTAGTAATCAGCAGTAAGTAGTAATCAGCTGTAAGTAGTAATCAGCTGTAAGTAGTAATCAGCAGTAAGTAGTAATCAGCAGTAAGTAGTAATCAGCAGTAAGTAGTAATCAGCTGTAAGTAGTAATCAGCTGTAAGTAGTAATCAGCAGTAAGTAGTAATCAGCTGTAAGTAGTAATCAGCTGTAAGTAGTAATCAGCAGTAAGTAGTAATCAGCAGTAAGTAGTAATCAGCTGTAAGTAGTAATCAGCAGTAAGTAGTAATCAGCGGTAAGTAGTAATCAGCTGTAAGTAGTAATCAGTTGTAAGTAGTAATCAGCAGTAAGTAGTAATTAGCTGTAAGTAGTAATCAGCTGTAAGTAGTAATCAGCAGTAAGTAGTAATCAGCAGTAAGTAGTAATCAGCTGTAAGTAGTAATCAGCTGTAAGTAGTAATCAGCAGTAAGTAGTAATCAGCAGTAAGTAGTAATCAGCTGTAAGTAGTAATCAGCTGTAAGTAGTAATCATGTAAATTATATCTTGTATCAATCAATAGTGCATCGTATCTTCTCTCTAATGGTGTATGAAACATCAAACAACTTTAGAGCTACTGCAAATGGAAGTTATGTTTGTTTGTTACAAGTTATGGTCTCTCCATCGGATTATGTAAAAATAGTGGGAATGGCTTGTTTGTTGGAAACTAGCAAATGTTTCCTGTCTTGGCAAGGCAACTGTCTCTGATAAGACATTGGGTCAGCTAATCAGAGGTATGCATTAATCATGCTGGGTGAGCTAGCCAGAGGTATACGTTAGTCATGATGGGTGAGCTAGCCAGAGGCATGAGTTACGGTGTGTCCCATGCAAAAACAGCAGTGTGGGATTAGCACACGACTACATATACTTTGGCTCAACATAAATCACAATTCGAAAGGTTACGTTATATTAGTTATTTTCAATTTTATAAAATTTAAAATGTTTTAATATAATTCATTAACCAAGTATTTCCTGTAACAAAATCACTGGAAAGTGCAAAACTATCTACACAGACCGAATAGCACATTTGCGAGCTAGGTTTCAATTCTAAAGTAACATAACTTTTCGACACACATATATATATACATGTATGTGACAGGGCATTTCTGGTTTCACCACTGCTGAACATGCATTGAACGGCTCTCATGTAAATGCTGCTTGCAATCTGAAGAAACCATAGACCTATTAACTACACTATACACTAGTTATTAACTATACTATAGTTAAAAGGTCTATGGAAGAAACAGAACATGGTACAACAATATATTAATCAGAAAAATAGCATAACATGTGAGTAAATGTCACATCATAGTAGCTAGTACCATTACCTGTCCAAGTGAAGAACTGAAAGGCTGATACGAGAGAAAGCAGCAGCTAAAATTGCTTCACAGAGACCTAAAAATCAAGAACTTGTGGTGAGTAAATTAAACATGGTAGTATTTCAAAAAGGCCGCCATCTCTTCAAGAAACCTTAAAGGTTGACTTGCAACAAAATTCAAAATACCGTTATTTGATATGAAAAGATTCACCATGTCTTACTCTGTTGTGTTGTAGGTGCAAAATATGTGGAAAGGTGATTACAAGCTCTTTAGGGCTCAAAAACGAACAGAAAATCACAGCCACACGAGACCGCCGTAGGTTGGATTCCTTTTCAAAAACGGCTCAAATGTGATGCAGTTATGAGAGATGGTTTCTGTTTACACTTTCTTGCAACCTTATTCGCCGAAATATTTTCACAAATATACTTCACGCATTCAATAAAACTATGTCTATTGTTCTTACGTGTCTATTTCATCGCCATAGTAATGCTGACATTTTAGCAGTGATATCTTATAACTTACCGTAAAAATTCGTTTAATTTTTTAGCTTTAGTTTGAAGGAGTACCTATCATTGTCTGATAATCATGAGGAGCCTGTTGGTCACCTGTAATAATCGAAAAGTGCTGCAGAAATTTTTTGTGAAGTATTAGGTCACATGATCAGATTACGACTTGACGATTGAATAATGCCGAAACAAAACTATAAAGTAGCGAGCATCTATATTTGATACGGGGTCTTCGGTAAAACCCGAAGTGTTTGCCATAGACTAGTACTACGATAAGTTTTATATTGAGCTTTGTATTGGCCTTTCAATTCACCTGAGAACATACGTGACAAGACGATAACCAAATTTCGTGGTTACGTCATCGAAATAAAGAGATTCCAATCTACGGCGGCTTTTCGTTTTTGAGCTTTTCAGAGCTTGTAATCACATTTCCACATATTTGGCACCTACAACACAACAGAGTAAGACATGGTGAATCTTTTGATACCAAACAACTGTAATGAGAATTTTGCTGCAAGTCCACCTTTAACAATCCTTAATGACTATCCTGATGATACTTAACCCTTTCGCAAGTATATTAATTAATTAAACCTTTGTGTACAGAGTGAATATATTTGCAAAACGACTAGCAATTTGTACATAGGGATACATAAAACGTCATAACTTTTTTATTTACAGGAATAACTACATGAAATTTAAAATACATGTAACTCACACACATAGAAGTCACTACATTTAATATTTCTTGAAGCAGTCAGCTTTGCATAACCCCACCGTCGTCGTGGATCATGACCGTCGGCATGTTCAGATTCATCACTATCGCTACCGGTTTCTGACTCTACATCGAAATCATTGGCATCAATATCGCTTTTACTGGAACAAGATTCATCAGTTTCAACCACATAATCAGCAATATCTTCCTTGTAGTTGGTTCTAGTAGCAATTTTTTGACGCAGTCGTTCGTTTGACTTGCCATTGTTTCGTTTCGATAGTATTTTTTAGGCGTAGTAGTAGTTCGCGAAAGAAGATGTTTCGGTGGTAGTTGATCGCCGTAATGACCATAAGAACTTAGTTCTTCCGTTAGGTTTGAATGATTATTATAGCGAACACAATAATATTATGTTTAGTAATATAAAGCTGAAAGAATATTTGAAGAACCAAACAAAAATAGCCAATAACAAAACGGCTGAAGAATAACGGCTTTTGAGATTTCCCAAACAACATAAATGTCTCTTTGCTCAAAACTCCGGAGGATATTAATGTCGCATCGCTTACGAAAGGGTTAAGTATACAGGAAATTCCAACATGAACATATCGGGCTCCGCACAGATGAAATAGATTATTATTTCTCAAACTATTTGTTAACCCGAAGCATCCTTCAGTAACATCGGTGTGAATAGTCACAACAAATAACTACACTATGCCTCGGCAAACCATTCCCTCATTGTGTGTAGCCAGGCCTTTATAGGTTTTGCCTGCATGATGATCACCCTTAATAAGCATAACTTTTAGATTATATCTCACAAGGGTTAACCTGCAGATTGCCGATCAGATGTTATAATTCAGCAATACATGTACATATAATAAAGTGAAACCTATTCTGCTAATATTATAAGGAGTCGTCTTCACATTATTATCTGCATCAGTGATCTTCTTAATCACCATGGATTTTTTAGTTCTTCCTAAACACCATAATTTTTCAATTGAATAGCTGGCGCCAACTGTTAACATCTAGGGCTTATACCCAAACTTTTTATATAATTATCAAGCCCCAGGCTCCCAGCAATGGCTGCAAGTACCACGTTTTGCTGGAGATAATCTTATGCATACTATCATCATTTATAAGAGCTAGCTTTATGCCAGGATATTCAATATTTTTGGAGCTAGAACCGGGACACTATACCCATTCAACTGTAGTCAACATTGCACCCTCTATTATCATACTGAATCTTAACTTGTCTATGGTCGTTGCATACATTAACAATTGTAAGTCACATCGACATATTCATTTTTCGCCATTGTACATTGTAAATGCTAAAATGATTATTGAATTTCGCTTGTAATACTCAACTAATAATACTTGTAATACTACTACCAAATTTAATGTTCTTGTAATACTCAACTAATAATACTTGTAATACTACTACCAAATTTAATGTTTTTGTAATACTCAACTAATAATACTTGTAATACTACTACCAAATTTAATGTTCTTGTAATACTCAACTAATAATACTTGTAATACTAGTACCAAATTTAATGTTTTTGTAATACTCAACTGTAATGGACAACCTCAATTTTGAAATTTGTTTTATAATTTTGTGGCTCATGATTTTATTAGATCTATAGAATTTACATTTGCCATTTTGCTTGCATTATATATAGTTATTTTGAGTTATATGTCATTATTTTGTGGTGCACACATGTTTTGCTCCTTCCATTTTGTTCACTTTTTAGCCCATAATTGATACTTTATGCAACACGTTGTTCATGATTTCACTGGCACTATTGTTATAATGCTTCAATTCACTAGTCCTTTCACTAGTCAATTACATGGTACAATCAATAAACTGTAGCCAAAAAAGGTTAAGAATGAACAGACTGACGTACCTATAACAGATATGACTTCCAGATTAAATCTCATTAAGTCTAGCCTGTAAATGTCTTGTGCATTTCGAAATTAATATGCTTTTGTTTCTGTGAGCTTATGATAACGTCTCAACCTTGCTGTCAATTTATGTCATGACAAATTTTAGAAAAAAGCGGCACTCTGCCTTTAAAATGTATATTAATAGAATAAAAGAATTAAATTAACCATTGAGTCGGTTCGGAAGAAGTACCATGACAAAAATTTTCAATTATGCATGCAAACCTTAATGTATTCTCAATCTTAATATCTTTCTTTGATAGCAAATTGCCGCTCAATTGTTGGTGTACGCAATCGCAATTAAGTGGAACCTCAATATACAAGTTGAATTCGTTGTGAATCAAGGTCGTAAACTAATCTAGTCATATGACCATCAAATTAATTTTATTCAAATGGAATTTATGCAGCCACAGTCTGAAAAGAATATAAAATCTTTGTAAAGTATAAAATAGTTTTTAAATAACTTATACTTGTTACCAGTACATTTTGTGTATTACACATAAATGGTAATAGCAAATTTGAGTATATAAAGAAAAAATCTTATTTAGCTTTTTTACCTTAGCAACAGATTAATGTGGCCAACAATTTTAGAGTGTGGCTGAGGAAAAGGTTTTTCACAACCATAAATTGAATTTTCATTTTTTTGACAACAATAACAATTGGGATGAATTCTCTATTGCATAAACAAAGGAGTTTGTGTATTTTACAAAAACAATAAGAAACAATTTTATCAATCTGTTTAAAGATGGTATAAATTGCGGAAGTACTTAGATCAACCTGCCTTGCATGTTCACTGAACCTCGTACATCAAACTTTTTTCTCAATTATCTTAGCTATATTTTTATCGAAATTTTTTTTCACACCCTTGTCTTATGTGCTAGCTGCTTTTATGGTAAAAACTGACAGCTGAATCTCTCAGTTACCCTATTGAAAAAAGCTAAATTATTTTAGACAGATATAAGACTACCTTCACTCTTATTCTTTATTACTTCTATACACTTATACTACTCTCACAATTAGTTTACGCTATAAATATAATTTAATAATAAATAATAATAATAAATATAATATAATATAATTTATAAATATGTCTCGGTCACAGAAACCATGGTCAAGTCGCAAATCACGAAGTTGAGTTATCCGACTTTGAAATTGAACCAACTGAATTTATAATGTTGGTAACAATTTTTGTAAAACGTGCATCTGGACCAATCAAAGAGTGGTCTTTCTGAATCTGAAATCAGTTTAGCCAATAGAAATCTTTAACCCTAAAAAATCCTTAAAACCATTGCTATGCTAAACAGGAAGTACTGAAAAATGGCGTCTGATAAATATAATCAATTCTTTTTGCCGATTTTAAAGAAAACCCTGACATTTTGGACACTTACAATGAGTACTTGGGTATTCCAACTGATGTCAAAAGCAGTGAAAGTAAAGGGAATTACGATGATATTTTCCTAACAATTCTTACCAGATTATTACAATATTTAATTATAAGAATAATTATTCGATTTTATAAGATGATTATCAGATTTAAGTATAAGAATAATTATTCGAATTTCCAATATCGAAGTCTATAGTGACCGATGGTGTGCAATATGTTACTGTTTTTATTTTACTGAAGATTTTGTTGATGATTTGGCTGTGCCCGATATCGCGATACTGCCAAGCCGTTTTTAACATCTGCAAAATTGAGTAATACATTTTCTTATAAATATACAGCTATTTGTATGACAACCAGCTAAAATCTATTTAGATTAATAAATTCAGAATAGTTTTTTGGATATAAATACAGAAATCTAGATAAATATCACATCTTCTTGATATTGGTTGCTATGACGTTTTGAAATGTAAGCAAAATTGTGCGTTGGTTTTCGTTTCGTAAACTTTAACACCAGTTTTCTCAGAATTATGCTTTCGCACTAATGGTAAACATGCATTCAGTTTATTGACAATAAAATCTGCTGTAATTAAGCTAGAATCAAAATTTTTTTGCAAAATAACTGAGAATTTTCTCCCTTTGCTAATGTAAATAACTCCAAATCTTACAATTCCGACTTGAAGATGTGGTTGCGTCAAAAAATTCAATTTAATGAAATTAAGACCCATAAAAGGCTAAAACATCAGCTACAATTTGATGCCATTTTTGTCTTTGTAGACCAACCCTGTCTAGAGATATATGCATTTGAATCAGGCCCTCTTTTAAAAAGCTCACGTTCCATTGGGTGCTTCTTTCGTGACGTCACAAGCAAGATATCTGAAACGAAACCACGAGCAATAAATGAGGTCGCTTCGTTAGCCAATCTTGAGCGCGAAATTTTTATATAGGCCGTAATAAATGTTATCATTCGTAAAACGCGTTGTCTGTGATCTCGAAGATTCTCATCGTTAGAGAATTCATTCTCATTCATTGGAGAATTCTCATCATTACTGATTCAACGCGTTTCAACAATTACTAAGTTATACATAGTTTTAAAATGGCTTCAAGTTCGAGCGACTGCGACTCAGAGTTATCTGAGCAACTTTTAGTAAAAGATTGGAGTAGACAGCCTATGGTCAAAGCTGACAGGCGTCAGCAGCGTTTTGCTGCAGAGGAAGACAGCATGGAAGTAAATTAACTTAGAGTCTTCTATACTTAAGTAAATGTAAGATTTTTATAGTCATAAAAACATATACTAATTAATAAAATGATAATTCTTTGCTATCTCCAATCATCACTTCATAGCTTATCTGCCGTTTTACCTAGCTATAATATTTTTTTCGAATTTTCTTTGGTAAATTAGAGTCTTGATTACAAATTATTTTCACTCGTAGGAAGTGGGTAAAATCGATTGATCATTGCAAATCTTTAATTTCCAGAACCAAAGCTTCGAATCGTTGGCTTGGCGTACTAGTGCCTTTATTAAACGTTTATTCGTTTTTAAAATTACACTCGCAATCTATTCAACTCCCAATTTGGAAGCTGTCAATAGATACGCTTTAGAATGACATATCTATGAATGACATATTTATTGCATTTGTTTTACTGATTACAGAATATTTATGTCGTCCCACCAGCCGAAGAAGCTTTGTCAGTGTGGAAACTGCCATAAGGGGAAAGAGAGACTTGAATGCGTGCTGCATAAGCCATGATGTTTTGTTTGAGTTTGTTGCAGTAGATGAATTTGTCTTATTGTATCAGCTAATACTATGTGAGTGGCCACGACTTGATGAATATTTTTAATAAAAGCTTTATGCCAAGATGAAAATATTTTCGCTTGTAAAAATTATATAATAAAATAATATTGTTGAAGATAATGCAAAACATGATTTGCAGAATATTGTAGTGAATTGGATATGGTATATGGATGTCCGCAGAACTGGAGAATGTGAGTTCAAATCCAGTTTGCAGCAGACTTCTCATCCTTAAAACTCTATCCCTGCCTATATTCTTTTCAAAGATGTGGCTTGCTTATTTCACTTCAGTAGTTTTCAATAAGAATACTACTAGTAAGAAACTAGTACGTAGACGGTGTAGGCAATAATATACAGCCCCGCCCCAAAGATAGGCAACAGACATAATGTGGGCGGGGCTTATGGAAGGCTGTATATCGTTAGTATGGGTAGCTGCAGAACTGTGCTGATACAAAGACCGCGTTCTACATAGTTGACTTGACAGAATTACCGTAGACCGGTAGAATTGATAGTCGGTACCCAAATGTTTACACAACATTTAGAGAAAGTGAGTAGAACAAATTTTCAATTTTCGTTATTTGAGGCCTTTGAAACATTCATAATAATGCATCTGTAGCAGGATTTAAAATTTTATTCTAGCCAACATGAGCAAATACAAAATAAGATATATGCCAATAGAGCCGCGTAAGACTAGACTTTTATCGCAAATAGCCAATGTGAATATGAGAGATAGAGACAGGTTGCCTAACGCGTGACATCATTTTGGGCAAGTCTGGGCACGTTTTTGTGGCCTGAGCGTTTTTACGGCGATCAGATTTTTTCGGTTTTAATCTTCAAATATCTTGGCAATGCGATCGCGTAACACAACAAACAACATATCAACTGATAGAGAAAAAAATGCTTTCTTTTAAGATCAACTTAAATTTGACGAAACCACATCTTTAACCATGGTTTCTGTGATCATGACCCAAATATTCTTGCAATGAGTGGGAAAAGAACCATTTAAGGGCAAAACTTCCATTAGTTCCATTTGATGCTATTGGTACCTGAGTGTATTATTATGTATCACTGAATTATTCTGCGCATATTGCAAGCAAAAGATTGATAATCTAAAAATAGATTGTAATTGGACAAAACATTCAAGAACTTGGATTAGTATATTGTAAACACACAATTCTTTTTATCAGCATTGTTCCTTAAAGGTTGACTTGCAATGAAATTCACATTACAGTTATCATACAGTTAACATACTATAGTGTTGCTATTTTTTAATAAGTACATCACTTGTATAAAATTTTGATGATTTTTACTAGGAGATATTTGCATTATAAAATTACTACGGTTTCTATATCCCTACATACGAGTTTTTCACTATACGATGCCAACCTTGCAACGGATCAACATCGTATCATGAGAGTGCATTGTATACAATGCACCCTCACGATGCGATGTCGATCCGTTCCAAGGTTAGAGGAGACAAATACGTATCAATGCTAATTATGTTACTGTACATTTGAAAATAAATTTAATACGTGATGAAATGGAATTTTTTATTAGGCTAAAAGAAGTTGTCCAATTCTGTCCAATTTTTTCGACTGGTTTTAAAAGAAGTTCAATACATTGGGTCATGAAAAGTAAAAATAGCCAGGAAGACACAGCTTTCCTGCTGGTGCAGAGAGTGCTCTAAGAAAACAAGCTAACTTGGTGCAATGTAGAGGATAGCCTACTTGATCACTTATTGAGGATGATGCTTGCTGGTGCCTTGTACATGCTGATGCAATGCAGGAAATTGCTAGCGAGCTAACGCTTGTAAAAGGATTCCAGAAGGTTGTACAGTAGTTTTTTTTTGTATGGAATGTGCACAAGAATCAATGTAACCATACATGCAGAAGTTTGTACGTATTTATACCCTAACAGGCAGGGCTTTAGCAAGTTCTAGAAAGTAATGTGGATGCTTCAACCATCTTGAGTAGCTAGTTATATATGAGTTACATACATACGATGAATTGTATTTACGTAGTAGAAAACAGGCCCACCTGCAATGACATGATTAAACAAGAAAATAAAACATAAAATCAAAATGAAATGAGTAAAACATGAAATAAAATAAAACATGAAAAACACGTCACACAAAGAAAATAAATGAATGATATACATTATATATATTGTACAGTATTGTTTTTTATGTACCAGTCCACACCAGTAAATTAAACACTTGAAATTTTTCTGACGATGTAAGTTTTTCTGTCGCTTCTGCTTCCGTGCCACTACTAAATGGTTGCTCCTCTTGAATGCTGATCTCGTGGGTAGCCTCGAACTCCTTCAAATTGTCAGTCCTAATCTGCTCCTTGTGTTAGCTTTAACGAATTTCTTGTTTTTAATAACAGTGATCGCAATTGTTAATTGATTGCGACCATATTCCTTGGCAATATTAACAATACGAGGGCTTTCTTCCCATTTATTTATTACCTCCAACTTTGTTGTCATAAGAATAGTTTTTCCTTCGTCTTGCAATGTTTGTATCAGTCTCAAATTCCATAGCTAACGAATTAAATATAGATACTTGTAAAAATAAATGTATGATGAATAAAAATTTATTGTAAAAGGAAGTATAATGCTAAAAATGAATATTTGCTCATGCTTACGCACTTTTCACAAAAATTTCCAAGATGGAATGCTGACCTGAGAGAATTCGGTCAACGTGTCTCTTTTAAACGTTGTGAAAATGTTATTGAACTGAACTGCATTTTGGCGTCTTTGTATTTTGATGTACGTAATAAGCGCATCGACTGCCAAACTGAACTCGAGTAAAAATTTTCTTGAATTCGTATAGTGAAATAAAATTCGTATGGTGAGGTGAAAATCTCACTATGTTCAACTTCATAAGGTGAAAAAAATTGTATATCAGGGCAATCGTATCCTGAGGGAGCACTATAGTCTTTAAGGTGCCTCTACAAACTTTCGCAATTTTACTGAGAAGCGACTAGCATTAGCTCTATGCAGTTGGAGCCAAAATAAAGCTGTCTGGCCATAGCACCAGCTAGGCAGTGACAGCAAAGAGTCAGGTCAGCGACCAATAAATGCAGTAATTGTTGACAGTCATTGCAGTCATTAATTTTGGCTTTGTGTCGCAAAAGGAAGTCAATGAGCAACTTGTAGACACTGACAGAAAATGATGGGAAGCCAGAACAGCCTACGAGAGGACTCTGCTAGGCTACAGGAGAAAGAAGACAACTGCTCATCTCTCGACAGGTTAAAAAGAACAGGCAGACATACAAGGTTTAGGAGTACCTAGCCAAAATGATGAGCATCGTATGAGGTTTCCGTACTACTGTGCCAGCAGTAAGGACAGCAGTATATTAGTTGAGCAGCCACGGTCACCAAATCTACTGCAAGTAGCAACACTGACAAGAATGGAGGCACATCCGCTAGCTTGGAAAGGATTGATGAGGTTGAGGATAGCCATATACTGAACACAGGTTAGGGGCCAGCTGGTTCAATAAAGTTGATGCCATGGAGGTAGCATTAGTGAGCTGGATGCGGCGCCAGTTCAAGTGGACCCTCACACCGGTGAAAGTATGGTATGTAAGTATGGTGGGGGCAATGCCGATGAAGCCAAGCTTCAGCGAGGCTGTTATTTCAGATCATGAGGATCTTCTAGAAGAGTTCCAGGGCTTGGACTCTGATGCCCTCGCAGGAGGGCTCCTGGAGAAGCGAGATCAGAAACGGTAAAAGAATAGGCCTACTGCCTTTGAAGGATTTTTGATGAACGATAGTCATTTGCATTTGGTGTGTTTTGGAAATAGGATGGTCGTAGTAAGTTAAGGCTAGTTGGTAAAGCAAATATTCAGTTGCCAAGTAGGAACAGATATAGTGGTGATTGTAGTGGGTGCATGCACTACACGGACTGGCTTTTGCTGGATTACAGACGAGTGGTAAAAGGCAAAGAAATGCTTTAAAAAATGTGAAAATCCCGCAATAAATGATCTTTTTTGTATTGAAAAATCAAACAATGCTAAATAGCAATATCAAGGTTAAGGGAAAAATCTGGGTATTTACCTGCGTCCGTACAGTCCCCAGCACCAGCAAAAGCTGAGACTTGGGAAACATTGTCTCATTATCGATTACATTGTTTCTGGTCGGCAACAAAGTTGGACTTATAGTACAATACATGCAAACTAGATGTCAGGCTATACTAAAAGATTTCTATTGGATGGCAGTCAGTTCCAAACTCTTGCTGTATGAATGAAGAATAAGCGCTGGTGGTGCAGCGTGTTGAACTGCGGTATGAAGTACTGGTGCTGATGTTTACGCAGTGAGCAGAATTGAGAACGTTTGATGTATCGATCCAACAATACCGAGTTTGAGTGATGATATCGATTAAAGGTCTTAAGTCGTCCCTCAGATCAGCGTTCGGATAAAGGTAGCAGCTACTGTCACTAGAAGAGACTGGTGGTGCCGATCTTTCTATCTGTTTCTCTAACACAACCTTCAGTTTGAAAGAGGTACTGTCTGGTGCAGAATCCCAAGATGCTGGGGCATATTCCAGCACAAGATGCAAAAACTGTTTGTACACAGTCACACGAACCTGTTCTGATGTTGTTGTGTCTGATAAAACCCAAGGTGGAGTTCGCTTTGGTGGCGTGCCATTGATATGAGACTGCCACTGAATCTTACTGTCAAGTGTCACACCAAGGTATTTGATGCTTTAGGCTCTGGGTTTAGTGGTGTTGTGCAGACAGACTTGGTTGTCAGTAAAAATCATTTGATTACCAAGTCCACCTGCACAACTCCACTATAGCCAAAGATGAAAGCATCAAATACCTTGACGCTTTCAGCTCTGGATATAGGCCTAGTGGGTGTTCAAACTTTAATCGTTCCATGCGTATCTAAACAGTCTATATAATGCAAAACAGTCTTATTACTTTGTTGTTGAAATAAAGCTCTAGATTATAACAGTAGTTCAATTTGCTTACAGACTAGATAGTGTTAGGAAATAATTTTACGGATAGATGATACACAAAGAAAAATATTATTTGCGCTACTGCCGCAAAACATATGACAGCAAAATGGTTACTGTTACCTGTGCCTAAAAGTATTACATCAAAATCTTCCGGCAGTGCGTCTGTATGATTAGGCATAATCGAGTTCAAAGACTACACTGGTCTTACGGGGAATGTACCTCTGGACAGGTAAGCTGCGAGCTTCCAACGTTAGCAGTGAGTCCGGAAACACTCATCTTTGTGATAAGAAACCAAAACAGTTTTTAAAGCAGGCTATACAATATAACCGCTTTGTGCAACAAATGGACGAAGGTTTAGGCGAAGGTTGTTTCAGGCTACGTTGTCATAACGATTTTCAGCGAAATAAGTAGTGTATTAGTTAGTTGCAATAGTGTTTACTAAACGGCATCTTGACTCTGACCTAAACCTTTCACATTGAAAGTTAATTTGACAAATGGCAGGTCTGCCCAGAGAAGTCATAAGATGGTTACAAAGTCTTGATTTGACTTGGCAAGTAAAAAATGTCAAGTGGTGAGTTTTATCAATTCATGTTCACTTTATTGCGAGAAGATCTGCTTCGAACAACATGTTCAAGTGACTAATCGTTCTGCATAAAAACTTGTAGAGAAATTACATCATTAATTTAATCGAAATAGCAAAAATATAATGTTAATGTTTATTATTTGTATTTTTAGCATAGTTAGAAGTCTTACAATTTGTGTTATCTACATTTCGTTACAGATTCTCACAAAAGCTATGGAATGTCATAGCGAATATAAAACACTTCAAATTAAAGCACAACATAATATTCTGATGACAGAAGACCATTAAAAATGTTTGTAGTTTGTATGCAAACGTATACTTGCTTATCTATTTTTTGCGGGAGGGCCAACTGCACCTATTTGTAAATGACCCTGTCTAGCACATTTAGTTGGTTTCTGAGACAATAATATGGCTTGCTCTTCATAGTCGTTTAACACTGTGACTAGTTATGGGTTATCAGGTAAGCCATTGCTGGCAGGTTAAAGCCTAGTTGAATAGTTTTAACCTATGAGCTTATAGGTTAAAGTTACAACTTGTAGCTTTCTTGACACCTTCAAATGTTGTTGTTATGTGTGGTTGTGGAGAAATTATGTTATGCATAACTAATCCAAATTCACACACAACATCAGCGTTGAATTTGCTTGTCATATTACTCTATTTTGACTATGTTTAGTTTGTGCACTTTTACTTAGCTTGTGGGTGCTAATTTGATTATTACTGGTTCAGGTGCTAATGAAGGTGTTAAGCTATTGTAAGTAATGCTGATATTTACTAGTACAAGTTACTTCTTTATTCTATAAGTCAAACAATTAAAATACACAACTAAAAAAACTCTAAAACAATAATATTAATGACAAAACAATTAAGAGAGCTAATAAAAATTACATCCTTACTCGAACGGTCGTCTGTGTTTGCTTGGCTCGGTCCATGCGGCTGTGAATAGTCAAACGAGAGTCGTGAGAGGTCATAGGTAGAAAGTGTCGGCAGTTGAGATAGTGGCGTAAAGGAAGCTCAGCTGGTGGAGAAGAAGGAGGCTCCATTGGTAGAGAAAAGAGAGAGGCTCCTCGGCAGGCAGATGGGAAAGCGTCCAAGGAGGCCCTCGGTAAGAGAGAGCCGGAGCTCAAGTTAGAGCCGAAGATAGAGATGGAGATGGAGGTGCTGAGTCATTGGAGCTGTTCTCTTTTATTGATGTCTGGCATGTGGGATGGTTAGCCTGTGGGTGTAGGTTGAGTGTTAAAGTTCGATGCTTTCTGTGAGGCGTGCGAAGATATCTTGTTTGCGTAAGTCTTCAGCTGGTGCACGTGATGTTGACATGTAGGGTGAAGCTCGTGACTTACTCCTAGTGTCTAGGTCATGTTTGACAGGAGTGGCAGATCTGTATGTGACTCATTTGACTCGCCTTTAATGTTTCTCTGGTGGCTTTTTGATGTTGATGATTGGTAGGTTTAATTGCTTTGACTTCCCTTTGGCATATTCTCCATCTGGTGTTGACGCAGTTTCTATGATTGATTTCTTCCAAATTTGAAGTTTCTAGTTTGCTTTTGACATTTTCTAATTATTGAATCTTTTAATGTCTTTGGGTGTCTTGCTGCTTGTACGAATTATATGCTTATCCTGTGGTCTGGGTACATTTCCTGTTGGTATCTTGTTTTCGCAGTATTTCCATACAACTTTGCTATGGATGCAGACATATTGTTTGGTAAATTCGGAATATCAAGTTAATCATCTCTGAATACATCTGAAATGATAGCATACTCTACACCGCTAAGTAAAAGTAGAGTGTCTCAAAGGGAAACAGTGTGCCACCACATTATTACTTTTGTTTTAGCGCATAGCTGGCTAGTGGCTATACAGTTTCTGGTCGTACTTTCAAGTCATGTATAGTTTTGGGTAAAAAAGCTGTTGGGAAGTATACCAGAGGCTGCATATACTGAAGTGAGTTTCCCATGGCTGGGTACGCTTGTGTCTCGTTGTTTTTTTATGAGATTTGTTTTTAATTATTTCATTATAACTAGATGTGAGAACTTGATGTGAGAATACTGTGTCGTTGCTCATCTTAGAGGATTTTAGTGAGTAAGCTACTCTATGCCTGCGTCTGTATGCCTAGGCTTCAGTAATACTGTCACAACTTTTTAAACTGCTCACGAACCTAACAGCTCTCCTCTGCATGCCTTCAATTGAGTTTTTCATAGTTTTGTTGGTAGATTCACATATTGTATCCGCGTACTTTTTGGTGGGTATACATAGGCTGGTCTATATGAGCAGGCAGATGTTTTCGGGTGCACTACTGAGTGTATATTTAATTGCACCAAGATTTTACTAGCTTTTTCAGTTTTTAAGGCAATGTATCGGTCGTAATTTAGATCTTGTTGCAAAATGACACCTATATATTTGGTATTTTCTAGGCATTGTATATGCGATGAGTCAAGCTCATAAGCTCAGTTATTGTGTAATTTGTGTTTGATATAACTGACACAACCATTTTGCAATCATATAAATTAGAAAGATGAAACGAATAATATAACAGAGAAAATGTAACACGATAATGCATACTCACTGATTGTAGCCCACAGCTTTTTTAACAGAGGCTTGGACTCATTCAGTTTTTTAATGTAAATAAAATGTTTCCATTAGGCTTTGGAAAATCACCATATTCTGTTGAACTGGCTAAAAACTAAACAAGCTACTGTAGTTGTTCATGGACTATAGAAGAGCACAACCTCTCGTTTAAGGCTTTGATCAGGCAACATGTGTAGGCGATAGGAAGCATAAAACCATTATTACATAGAAGATAATCAGTGTAGAGTAGAAAGAATAGTACATGAGATTAAGTAGAAATAATGGAGTTTATGGTTTGGTTCGACGCATCTTCCAATGTTAGACATTCCTTTTTACTGCACTGACATTCTTCTGGAAGATAATCATTTCCATTTTATTAATAACTTCTTGGTATAGTATTGTGGCATCAGCGTACAAGCTGACTCTACAGTTGAAATCAGCGGGTAAAATATTAATATAGTGAATAAGAGAGGGTCGGCCCCAGCGCCTGTCCGGCCCTGTCACACACCAGAAGATAGCTCCTTAGTACAACATACTGTATTCGCTCCATCAAAAAAACTTGTATCAAGATTGTCGGAAGGGATTTTAATCAGGTGTAGTAATATTACCTGGCACAGTATTGTTAGCTCCAAAAGTCGTCACTATTAATAGTTGCACAAAAGGTTAGGGCTGACCGCTCAGGTGGAGAATTTGTTATAAGGGGGACCGAAGTATTGTTAATAATCTGAATCTTCAGAGGTGTCGCTGGTCTCACCGCATCCGTGATCTCGTGAAATGCGTGGATCACGTTTCCATGGTTCCTAACAATGTTACATCACATATCTGAGTTTTTCCGAAAAGAGAGCATATGGGATGTTAGCAAGGGCTTTTGTGAAGTCTAATACATGTATCAGCGAATGAGTAGTTTTGTGTAGTCTAATACATGTATCAGCGAATGAGTAGTTTTGTGTAGTCTAATACATGTATCAGCGAATGAGTAGTTTTGTGTAGTCTAATACTTGTATCAGCGAATGAGTAGTTTTGTGTAGTCTAATACATGTATCAGCGAATGAGTAGTTTTGTGGAGTCTAATACATGTATCAGCGAATGAGTAGTTTTGTGTAGTCTAATACATGTATCAGCGAATGAGTAGTTTTGTGTAGTCTAATACATGTATCAGCGAATGAGTGGTTTTGTGGAGTCTAATACATGTATCAGCGAATGAGTAGTTTTGTGTAGTCTAATACTTGTATCAGCGAATGAGTAGTTTTGTGTAGTCTAATACATGTATCAGCGAATGAGTAGTTTTGTGTAGTCTAATACATGTATCAGCGAATGAGTAGTTTTGTGGAGTCTAATACATGTATCAGCGAATGAGTAGTTTTGTGTAGTCTAATACATGTATCAGCGAATGAGTAGTTTTGTGAAGTCTAATACATGTATCAGCGAATGAGTAGTTTTGTGTAGTCTAATACATGTATCAGCGAATGAGTAGTTTTGTGGAGTCTAATACATGTATCAGCGAATGAGTAGTTTTGTGTAGTCTAATACTTGTATCAGCGAATGAGTAGTTTTGTGTAGTCTAATACATGTATCAGCGAATGAGTAGTTTTGTGGAGTCTAATGCATGTATCAGCGAATGAGTAGTTTTGTGGAGTCTAATACATGTATCAGCGAATGAGTAGTTTTGTGTAGTCTAATACATGTATCAGCGAATGAGTAGTTTTGTGGAGTCTAATACATGTATCAGCAAATGAGTAGTTTTGTGTAGTCTAATACTTGTATCAGCGAATGAGTAGTTTTGTGTAGTCTAATACATGTATCAGCGAATGAGTAGTTTTGTGTAGTCTAATACATGTATCAGCGAATGAGTAGTTCTGTGGAGTCTAATACATGTATCAGCGAATGAGTAGTTTTGTGTAGTCTAATACATGTATCAGCGAATGAGTAGTTTTGTGAAGTCTAATACATGTATCAGCGAATGAGTAGTTTTGTGTAGTCTAATACATGTATCAGCGAATGACTAGTTTTGTGGAGTCTAATACATGTATCAGCGAATGAGTAGTTTTGTGTAGTCTAATACATGTATCAGCGATTGAGTAGTTTTGTGGAGTCTAATACATGTATCAGCGAATGAGTAGTTTTGTGAAGTCTAATACATGTATCAGCGAATGAGTAGTTTTGTGTAGTCTAATACATGTATCAGCGAATGAGTAGTTTTGTGAAGTCTAATACATGTATCAGCGAATGAGTAGTTTTGTGTAGTCTAATACATGTATCAGCGAATGAGTAGTTTTGTGGAGTCTAATACATGTATCAGCGAATGAGTAGTTTTGTGTAGTCTAATACATGAATCAGCGAATGAGTAGTATTGTGTGTTTCTGCTGTCTTTGCAACGTGATTTTAGAAAAAGCTTGTCAAGACAAGCTTTTTCTCAAATTATGTTGCCATTTGTGTCAGATCTCATATGATTTTATTTCCATTGTCGATTGGGCGTTTTCATAGCATATTCGGTACTATTTGACATTTGCCTGATTTTTGAGCACTTTTGACTGAATATCATTGTGGGACCAGCAGCATAAATGATAAGTTTTTTGGTACTTGGACTAGTTCTGTTTTCAAACTAGTTACTGTCTTAGACTAATGCGTGACCCAGACCCTTTGCACCAACATTGGTTTATATGGTCATAGATTTGTTTACGTTGAAACATTGCCAAGTTGTTTCAGTTGTAGCTATTTCTCTAAGTATTCAAAAATCCTTTCTTTGGTTATACTTCCATTTTAACTCACAATCTAACAAATCAAACTCCTTTTTCAATGTTCCGTTTGTGAGGAGCAGTTAGGAACAAATATAGCTAAATAGTTTATATATCCTTGAAATTGTCTGACAACATGGCTGATTTTGGCTTTGGTATTCTTGAGATTACCTTGTTTGCGCTTTTTTTATATTTCCTATTGTAATATGGCTAGTGTAGGACAAATCTTCCAGTAAAACTTCATATGACCAGTGTAAGACAACTCTTCTAGTCAAACTCAATATGGCCAGTGTAGGACAACTCATCTAGTAAAACTTAATATGACCAGTGTAAGACAACTCTTCTAGTAAACTCTTCTAGTACAACTTAAAATGGCCAGTGTAGGACAACTCATCTAGTAAAACTTAAAATGGCCAGTGTAGGACAACTCTTCTAGTACAACTTAAAATGGCCAGTGTAGGACAACTCATCTAGTAAAACTTTATATGGCCAGTGTAAGACAACTCTTCTAGTAAAACTTTATATGGCCAGTGTAAGACAACTCTTCTAGTAAAACTTTATATGGCCAGTGTAAGACAACTCTTCTAGTAAAACTTTATATGGCCAGTGTAAGACAACTATTCTAGTAAAACTTGCATTATATTAAATGAACTGGAAGATAGCTTTCTCTGCTCATCCCAGTAGTCTCTGCAGATTGTGGTCGTGATTGGTTGTTGTATCGTTCACGGTTTCACATTTGCCATAGGCGGAGAATATCATCAGCCACCACATGTATCAGAATTTCTACTAGGCCAGCCAATGTATATGTTAGTAGGCGTGAAATTTCTACAGGTTTGCTGTTTAGGCAAAGATTATCTTCAATAACTTCACCTTTCCCAAAAGGAGTTAAGGTGTCGTGAGGTCATCTTGCAAAGGGTCTGGTCTCATGAAATCAGCTTCTAACATGTTCTTACATGCGTAAAATTCAACACTGTGAATGTTAGGTGCAGCACGAAAATCTTCCATTATATCCATACCACCTTACTTGAAGCATATATATGGCAATTTGTTTTTTATTTTGATAATGGATAGAGATTCAATAACTATGTATAAATCTGTTTTTATCTATGTTCACTTACAAGTTCCCACAGAAGCTAGGAAATGTCACAATAAACAGGAAATACATCAAATTAAAGCACAGAATAATATCCTGAAACAGATTAGCTGGTATATTCATGTAGGAAACATGGAGGACCAGGAATAGGCAAACAACAATGCAAACTAACTTGTCAGTTGTGATAAAACATCTGGCAGTGAATAATGTAGTATGAGATAATAACAAGAAAATACAAGCAATGACATATCAAATTTGTGTTTACATGTTTGCATTAATTGTGTGGTACATCACTTACAAACTCTGCTGGCCTAAGTTCAGTATTAAAGTTACAATTTTCATTCAAGCTGTTGAAAACAATTATGTCCAGTAATAAAACTGATGTCTATCTGTATCATGTCTATCTGTATCATATGTCTATCTGGATCATATGTCTATCTGTATCATATGTCTATCTGTATCATATGTCTATCTGTATCATATGTCTATCTGTATCATATGTCTATCTGTATCATATGTCAATGGTTACAGGGACCTCACTAATGGATATATAGTAGCCGAAATATTCTCTTGGTACTATCCTCAAGCCATTCAGATGCACAACTATTACACGAATGGCACTTCACTCAAATCTAAGCAGCTCAACTGGGACTTGCTCAACAATGTAAGTTACATTGTTGAGTTACATTATTAAGTTAT